>NC_090650.1:377070164-377132664 GCF_040937935.1 Hyperolius riggenbachi
TCAGCACGTTAAGCGCAACAGAGACAAGCACGCCTAACTAACCACCGACAGACAAACACGAAACAAAGAACGCGAGCGCTTGCTTTACGGTTACCTCACCGAGCCTACAGCAAGCGTTCGTATCAAACAAGACAGACAAACGGAAAACAGGAATACGAGAGGAAAGATCCACTGCTCTTTCCGCCAGAGCGAGTGCGATCCGAGTACAGGGACAAGAAAGCAGATCAGAAGGATCCACAGCCGCTACCGCTAGGGGCTAGTGCGATCCAAGTGCGACAGACAGATGAGATAGCAGGGAGCAACCGCTGCTCCAGCTTTACTCCAAGAACAAAGATCAGAAGGATCCACAGCCACTACCGCTAGAAGCTAGTGCGATCTAAACACGACAGACAGATGAGGTAGCTGGTAGCAACTGCTGCTCCAGCTTACACTCCAAGAACAAAGATCAGAAGGATCCACTGCCGCTACCGCTAGAGGCTCATGCGATCCAAACAAGACAGACAGATGAACAGAAGGGGCTACCAGTAGCGACCGCTGCTCTGGTTAGCACCCCAGACAGACAGAACGATTTCCTGACAACCACCGTTGGTGACAGGACAATCGCAACAGAGAGGCAATACAGACAAAACAGATAGCAAGCTAACTGCACTAGGGAAGCTGCCTAGTGCAGTCCCAAGAATTTCTCTAAGATAACATTAACAAGCAATAGCACGGCTGACACTTTAGGAGTGTTTCAACAAACCATGAAGGAATGACCAGCAAAGGACTCTGGGAAAACATGGGGTTTTATACTGCCAGCCTACAAAGTAGTTAGGTGGGTGATTTGCATAACCAATGTATGCAAATTCCTCAGCAGCAGAGCAGATCAGAAACTTGCAAAGGAAAGACAGGTCTCTCTTCCAGAGACCTGCAGCCCATAGACTAGAGGAATGGTCAAACTGCTGTCTGCCTGTGCAGCCAGCTGAGCGGATCCTTACAGTATCATTGTATATATTTATTGTCCAGCGCTGCGTAATATGTTGGCGCTTTATACATACAATAAATAATAATAATAAATGAACCGTTGTTTAGGAGATGCCTTGTGGTGAGACTGCTATAGTCATTTTATTGGATAGGTTTGAAGATCTCCACCAAGAATATCCTGGAGAAGAACCGCAAGGAACATCCAAATGATCTCAGCTTGTTCTTCAAAGTAGAAAAAGCACTGCCTCAGGTGCCAGATTATTGAACTTCCAACCTTGGTACAGATAAAAAAAATCTTGCCATGTTTTTAATAAGTAGGACTTCTCACTGGGGTGCACATGTACTTCATTTCTCTAATAACTTTTCTTTCCTTACACTACCAGATGCCATTCAGCACTTAGCAACCCAATAAGCACTTAAATGAATCTGTCCCCACTTTATAAACTTTGATATTACCTTCTTAATTATATTTTAAATGCTTTTTGCTTGCTTGGTATTGGTATTATTTTATGTATATTTAGAGGGGTTTGACAAGTGGAAAAAAATAAAAAGACCCGGGATGCACTTAAGAACTTAATGGTGTTTCATTGGAATGAACATGAGAGATGAGTAATTTTGGCAACATGACTTTAAAATGTTAATGAAGCAGGAAGGGGACCTGTTCCTCACGCCTAGTTTATTAGGAGAAATCATCTTACTATATTTTTATTTTGCATAAAGTGGAACTCTTGAAAATGTAAGTGTCTCCTTCAACCCCGTCTCCCCACAGATCATATAGACAATACAGTACACAGTAGTGGCTACTTAAAGTGTACCAGAGGCGGCGCAGGGGGCAGATGAGACACATAGGCCTGTTCCCTGCTCCATGAAATGCCTCTGTGTCCCCTATGCATCAATTCCTGAGTCCCCCCCTCCCCCCCCCACCATCACTCCCCAAAATTGGAGACATGCAGCTTGTCCACAATCTCGAGGGGAAAGGGCATCCCTTGCAGGAGATGCACTCCTGCAAAACGCCCACTGGGGGGCGTTCCTAACACCCCTTCTCCAGCTCTCATTAGGCAGCTCTGCCTCTCCCACCTCCCTGCTCTGTGCTTTGTGATGAGACACACAGAGCCAGAGCTGCAGCATCGTGACCCCAGGAGTCACTGAAACAGAAACTAGAGAATTTCTGGGCAAAGGAGCATGGTGTAATTGAGCCTCCCGGATCCGTCCAACTTCCCGGATCAGAGCGTGCTGTTTTGTTTTGTTTTTTTTACAAAAATTCCCACCCTGTATTCTCTTTAACCTGTAGCTGACCACGTCACGCCGCTGGGCGTGGCCACGGCGGCAGCCCCAGGACCGCCTAATGCCAATCGGCGTAAAGTCCTAGGGCTCTGTTTTGCAGGAGATCGCGTGCTCCCCCTTCAGTCTCCGAGTGGCAATCGCCGCCCGGGAGACTGTTAGACGGCGAAATCGCTGTTTAATTACTGGTACAGCGCTGCAATCTACAGCAGCGCTTTACTGGGGACAGCCGTGTGACACAGCTGTCCCCTCCTTAGGCACAGGGGTGATCGGCTGTCATAGGCTGAAGCCTATGACAGCTGATCACATGGATTGGCTGGAGGGAGGGAGGGGGGAGTATAACAAATATAAAAAACACATCTTTTATTAAAAATAAACATAAATAAACAAAAATACACAAACAAACAGACATCTGGGGGGCGGTCAGACCCCACCAACAGAGAGCTCTGTTGGTGGGGAGAAAAGGGGGGGGGGATCAGTAGTGTGCTGTGTCGTGTGGCCCTGCAGCTTGGCCTTAAAGCTGCAGTGGCCAATTTCTCTAAAAATGTCCTGGTCAATAGGGGGGTTTAGCACTGTGGTCCTTAAGAGGTTAAACAAAAATGGAATGTATTCCTTTTGCTCAACCCAACATGTAGTAATAATAATGTAGATATGAAACAGAGTGAATGCAAGGAATAAATAAGGTGCAAATATAGATTTTTATATTTTAGCACTGTGGCAGTAATCAACCTTGGTTTACTATGGCCTCAATTCACTAAGATCATGCTGGAGATAATAAGGCAGGAGAAAACTTACCTCACACAGTGAGAGAGTTATCTTATCTCTTCATTCCTTATGTTACCTCCTCTGTAGTTAATTTACCTCCTCTGTAGTTAATTTACCTCCTCTGTAGTTATTTTCAGTTAATTAACAGCCTGTCTTTAACTCTGGAGTTATTTTAAGGATTGGAGAGTTAACTTAAAGACAGAAGAGTTAACTTTAGGCTTGCCTGAGGTAAAATGTTTCCTGAATACTACATGCCTTATCACCATGGTAACAACTCTAGAAGAGTTATTAAAGACAGGAGATAAGCTTAGTGAATTGAGGCCAATGTCTCAATTGGTCCTACAGATTGTTTTCTTTTACCAACCGGAGTATTGCTCAGCATTAAAATAAAAACTATACATACTATTCATCATTCATAGATACACATTTACTGGACTGTTCACTGGGATTAATTTAAAGTTTTAGAAAAGAAAATTATACCTGAACAAATCAATAATAACCACAGAGCAATCGTCAAGTGTGAAAAGCTGTAAGGACCACAAATGAAATAAATTGCTATGTAGAAAATCAAGCAAATAAGTTTTCACTAAAGTCCTCCAGTATTGCCAAAGGTGTTCACAGCTCACAAGCATGAATACTCTGTGCCTCTGTCAAAAACATACAAAAATATATTGAAACACAGATATCAATGGATGAAAAATGACAAACCGGATATTATGGATGTCAAAAGTAAGTGGAGGGACATCATTTTGTGTCTGCTTTTGATGACTAAAGGATCTCTGTCGGGAAAATCTTAAAATGTAAAATGCATGTAAACACATACAAATAAGAAGCACTTATCTTCCATAGAAAAATGAGCCATAAATTACTTTTCTCCTATGTTGCTGTCACTTACAGTAAGTAGTAGAAATCTGCCATTACCGACAGATTTTGGACTAGCCCATCTTGTCATTGGGGGTTCTCAGGGTTTTCTTTATTTTTTAAAAGCACTTAGGGAATGGCAGTTGCTCCGTCCAACTGCCAAAATAGTGTGCAGCGGGCAGGGAGGCCGTCCAGCATCTTTGTAGAAATCTTTTCCAGGGAATGTCTTTATAAAGAATAAAGGCCATGCTGAGAATACCCCATAAAGAGATGGAATAGCCCAAAACCTGTCGGATTTCTACTACCTACTGTAAGTGACAGCAACATAGGAGAAAAGTAATTTATAGCTCATTTTACTCTAGGAGAAATGTACTTCTTATTTGTATGTGTTTTAAATTTTAAGATTTTCGTGACAGTTCCTCTTTAAGCCACTTTTTTCACATTTTTCTAACATGCTCATTAAAATGAATACAGAAAGAAATTGTCGTGCCATATAATGACTATAAATATAAAAATAGCGGGCACCCACTATTTGTAGCCGCTGTTTCTAGAGTGGGTGGTCCCGATGCCTTCTATTTTATCAGGCAGCTTTGCCACCCAAATTACTGTTATAGCCGTTATTAGCGGCATTTTACATGGGCGCCTATGTGTTAGATGGATTAGTGTTAGGGGTCATTAACTGTGGCTAGGGTTAGGCATAGATAAGGGAGGATTCATTTTAGACATAAAAAGGGTGTGTCTCTAACAGCGCCTCAAGGAAAAATTGCCACAGAAATGACGGTAATGGGCACAAAATAACTATAGTAGAATATCGGTAATTTAACTGTTATTCTGCTATCACCCACCATACACTAACTCTCACCTGAGCCCTCCACTATCTATGCGTAACCCTAACCACCCCTCAATTACTCCTAACCACCCACCACCTACTCCTAACACTAACCAGCCCGTCTAAATGAACTGCAAAAAAAGCTATAGGCACCTAGAGAATAATGGATTGCTGTGCATCCAGTTTGTTTTCAAATGAGGTATATTTGACCCCATTTAATCAGAAGGAGTTGTACAATATATTTTGATGTGTCTTATAGCTTGTACCCCTGTCACATAAAAAATAGGTGGGAACAAACTCAATCCATCATTCAAAAAAAGTTCATTTTCAAAAATATGATCAAACCAGGGAAAGTTTCAGCAAAACTACATGGGTCAGTAGCTTACAAAACACCCACTTCTGAATAGCCCTGGTTATAAGCTTTCCATACTGGTGACATTTGTGGCCTTTTTCTGCTGTCCAATCTTTTCTGGGGCTATACAAACATGGCGCTGCAATACTTTGTGAAAGAATTGGTTTGTTCAAAGCCACATTCACACTTAGTGGAGTTATTGGCCTGCTAGATGTCCAACTAGCTATTACCTGAGAGATATGTAGTATTATTTTAATGGTGATACATTTCAGAAGAGACTTTAGGGTATTTTAGGTGTGAGGCCAATGTCTTGTGAATTCTTTTAGTGACAAACTGTGACAAACGGAATCAAAAGCAATACATTTTTTATGTGTATATATTCTGTACCAAAATAAAAAGCATGTAAAAGAAAACAAAGTAAGCTATTTTAAAATAGGATACACAAATTGTTACTTTAGGGACTTAGCTTTTTAAATATATATGTCATGAGGGTATGTTACTGTTATTTTTTGCAAATAATGGTTTGCAATTAATGCTAGGATACAACAAGAGAACAAAAAACACAACATAGAAAAAACTACATCTTTAATTCCAAATAATATATTATCCACATACATTGCCATAGGGACATAATTTATATGTTCGGATAACCAGTACTAATTGACAAATAAAATGTGTGGGTTTTATCTATGGTATCAACGTTTATTTTAAAACTATAGTGGATGAAAATAATGTATACAAAATACAGAATTGGTAAAAAAAAATACAGAATAAAAAATTGGTAATTACAGTGACAAAAGTAACATGATGAATAAAATGTATAACAAAATCCAAGACACAAAAGGGTAAGAGAGCCATGCCCTTGCAAGCTTACAATCTAGGAAGCTTTGTGTTATTTGCATGCTGAGATAAGCTTGTTACTGTAGGTACAAAAAAATAAGTACAACTTCCCACAATCCCGCTAGTACTGCATAGTTCCTGCAGTTAGGCAAAGGCTCCCAGACCAGGTAAAAAAAAATGAAACTTTGAGAAATAGGGGCCTATTTTCCTATTTTAGAAAAATAAGGGGTTTACATATATTTTGGGGGCAGTGACATTTTTTTGGCCATTTTTATTTTTGAATATTACAACCCCCTTTAAAACAATGTAGAGGAAGAGTGTAAAGCATTGTGTTTACGCACCTCATCTGAAGGGAGCCAGACTACAACAACACAATGATTGGGGCACATCTCTGAGACATCAGCAGTCAGTCTTCAGAGGAAGTCATTGAAACTTTACAAAGAGTGATAAATGCTGTGAGCTTGTCCGTTCAGAAGATCTTAATCACTTGCAATCATGATTTGATTACCTCCTAATAGCTTCCTACTCAGAGTTGCTATTTCTGAAGGGAAATAATCAAAAATGCAAAACAAGTGCGAGCTCTCTTAAATGATTTACCAGTTCAGCATATTTAAACGGCGACAGCAATCAAACTTAAAGAAAGCCCGTGTGAAAGAGTGAATTATTCTTATCGGAAGCAAGAAATTATGCCATTTCATTCCACTGACATTTAGCAAAAGTTTATCTGTCTTTCGGCTGGGAGGTAAAGAATGCCGAGAAAAAAAACCGACACCACCGCCACAAAGAAACTCAATTAAGGAACACGTGAAAACCATTCAGCAATCCAGCTTCAAAATGTTAATTACTCATACAATTTCCTTATGGAAAAGGAAATCATTGTTTCTGAATTACCCCGAGCGTAACGTACGCGTCCATTTATCAAGAATATGTCACCTCTTCACAACTGTGTTTGTTCCAAGGGCCTGGCAGCCCAATTAGTCAATACAAGGCTCAATACTTTGTTTAATTTCATCCAGAAAATATGTTTATGGGTTTTTTTTCCTTTTGTTCTGTTTAAGAACCATTCCAGTGCTGAGAGATAGCAGGATGCTTGTTTTGCAATGGCTAACTCAGAATACAGCAAACCTGAAGGAAAAATAAACTGATGAGCTGAAAAATGGGATCTATGGTTCTATAGGTCTTTTATGGAATCCCATAGTCTTATTTGGGTTATAAAGGTAATTATTGTTATTACTGATTTATAAAGCGCCAACATATTCCATGGCGTTGTACAAAGTAAGAAAAATACATGGGGTACACAATATTACAGACGGCGGTATACACCAATATACTAAATTGGTAGCAAAAAACAGAATCAATACAAAATACAGAATTGGCAATTACAGTGACAAAAGAAACATGATGAATAACATGTATTAAAAAAAATAAATTCCAAAACACAAAAGGGTGAGAGAGTCCTGCCCTTGCGAGCTTACAATCTAAAGGAATGAGGGTGGGGGGACAAGAGGTTGGGCAGTATAGAATAAACACACCTAGAGGCAGTGTGTTGATATCTAGTAGGAGTGCAACTTGGATTTAGATTAAAGGGGGAATGGCCTAAGGTAGAGTGTATGCTTGCCAGAAAAAGTGAGTTTTGAGGGAGCCTTTAAAGATATCAAAGGTTGGAGAGTGACGGATGTGTTGTGGAAAAGCATTCCAGAGGAGGGGTGAAGCTCATGCAAAATCTTGTATAAGTATGTATGTATGTATGTGTGTGAGGAGATAATTCTAAAGGACAAAAGAAGGTCATGTGCATATCTGAGATTGCGATTGAGATTGCATCTGCAAACTCGTGAGGAAATGTGTGGTTTAGAGAGAGATTGTGGAGAGCGTTGTAGGTCACAGTTAAGAGTTGAACTTACAATGACCTGCCGTGGAACCACCTCTAGGTCCCAAAGCCTAATCAACAACTCCTGCTGATCCAAAGCAAACTTATAATGACCGCCGCGGAACCACCTCTAGGTCCCATAGCCTATGCGACACCTCCTGCTGCTCCAAACCAAACTTATAATGACCACCGTGGAACTACCTCTAGGTCCCATAGCCTACGCGACAACTCCTGCTGCTCCAAACCAAACTTATGACCGCCGTGGAACCACCTCTAGGTTCCATGGCTTACGTGACAACTCCTGCTGCTCCAAACCAAACTTCTAATGACCGCCGTGGAACCCCCTCTAGGTTCCATGGCTTACGCGACAACTCCTGCTGCTCCAAACCAAACTTATAATGACCGCCGCGGAACCACCTCTAGGTCCCATAGCCTATGCGACAACTCCTGCTGCTCCAAACCAAACTTATAATGACCGCCGTGGAACCACCTCTAGGTCCCATAGCCTACGCGACACCTCCTGCTGCTCCAAACCAAACTTATGACCGCCGTGGAACCACCTCTAGGTTCCATGGCTTACGTGACAACTCCTGCTGCTCCAAACCAAACTTCTAATGACTGCCATGGAACCACCTCTAGGTTCCATGGCTTACGCGACAACTCCTGCTGCTCCAAACCAAACTTATAATGACCTTCGTGGAACCACCTCTAGGTCCCATGGCTTACGCGACAACTCCTGCTGCTCTAAACCAAACTTATAATGACTGCCGTGGAACCACCTCTAGGTCCCATGGCTTACGTGACAACTCCTGCTGCTCCAAACCAAACTTTTAATGACCACTGTGGAACAGCCACTAGGTCCCATGGCCTACGATTTATCAAAAACGAGGTTTCAATTGAGATTACTGAAATTTTTCCGTCGGAACGTGGAATTCAAATTCGGACGGAATGTAACGGTTACGGAATTCAACACGGACGGAATTCTGCAATTCCGCGGAATCGGAATTTGCACTTTCCGATCATCCCTGGGCTATGCACTATGACACTGGCCCTGGCCAATGCCCCCATTAGTGCAACTATGAAATCATAAGACCCTGATTTACAAGGGTTAGGGATCAGCGGAAAGCCTGTGTGATACAAAAAACCTGGACTGGATTCTTAACCAGTTCACCCCCAAGGGTTTTTATCCTAACGGACCAGAGCAATTTTCAGTTGTCAGCGCTCCTCCCTTTTATTCCCTAATAACTTTATTACTACTTATCACAAGAAAATGATCTATACCTCGTTTTTTTCGCCACCAATTAGGCTTTCTGTGGATAGTACATTTTGCTAAGAATTTTTTTATTCTAAATGCATTTTAATGAGAAAAACAGAAAAAAAAGAAAAAAAATCATTATTTCTCAGTGTTCAGCCTTTATAGTTTTAAAATTAAACATTCTCCTGTGGATAAAACAAACACGTTTTATTTGCCCAGTGGTCCCGATAATTAAACCGTTTAGATTATGTCCCTACCACAATGTATGGCGACAGTATATTATTTTGAAATATAAGTGGTTATTTTTCTGTTTGTTCTGGCCATAATTACAAGCCCCTATGTAATAAATTAAAATTAATTTTCCCCCATAAAATATAGAATAAAAAAAGCTGAGTCCCTAAGGCAACTATTTATTTATTTTTTTTAAGCTGATTTTTTTTTTTTACAAGTGTTTTTTTTGGGGGGGAGGGTTGGAAGTGTAATTTTATTAAGGATGTGTATATACTTGAAAATGTATGTATTTTGTAGGTGTAATATACTTTTTGGTCACAAGATGGCGCTAGTGAACACTCATAGGACGTGTTCACTTTTTTTTTTTTTTTTTTTACACTTTATTAAACTGTTACATTTCCTGTTTATGTGAATGGACGTAGCCGCTGTTCGCGGTCACGTCCATTCACTCCAGGCACTGCGAGTGTTCGGTCCTCTTCCCCAATCGCCCAGCACGGGATCCCGACGGTAATGGTGGTGGTAGCGGCGGACACACGGCGGTAGCAGCGGCGGGAATGCGCGACGTATTAAAACGTCATGTTGCTGTTAATAGCGGTAAGCATGACGTTTTAATACGTTAGGATGGCGGTAAATGGTTAAAGGACCTCTGTCACGAAAATCTTAAAATTTTTAAATACATGTAAACATATACAAATAAGAAGTACATTTCTTTTGGAGTAAAATGAGCCATACATTACTTTTCTCCTATGTTGCTGTCACTTACAGTAAGTAGTAGAAATCTGACATTATCGACAGATTTTGGACTAGCCCATCTTCTCATGGGGGTTCTCAGAGTTTTCTTTATTTTTAAAAGCACTTAGTGAATGGCAGTTGCTCCGTCCAATTACCAAAATAGTGTGCAGCGAGAAGGGAGGCTGTCCAGCATCTTTGTATAAATCTTTTTCAGGGAAGGTCTTTATAAAAAATGAAGGCCATGCTGAAAATTCCCTATGGAGAGATGGACTAGCCCAAAATCTGTCGGTAATGTCAGATTTATACTACCTACTGTTACTGACAGCAACATAGGAGAGAAGTAATTTATGGCTCATTTTACTCTGGAAAAAATGTACTTCTTATTTAAATGTGTTTTAAATTTTAAGATTTTTGCGACAGTTCCTCTTTAAATAATAATAGGAATCTGCTGTTAGATGGCAAAAGTTTCCAATTCTTGGCCATGTCTAATGTAATCCAACATGGAGTCAGACCACGTGATCTGCAAACTCATTCTCTGTCAGGGATTTTGATAGTTACTAGAGGTAAAGGATCAGCTCAACAGCCTAGCTAGAAGCATTTTTAAACAGAAATTATCAATGGCACCTTCCATAATTCTCTTACTTTCCCTTAACTGTCCAGACAGCTCCAAGATATGACACAGCAGCAAGCTCCGATAAGTCAGCGATTCAGCCATTCTCTGACACCTGCTAATGTCATTATGTTCTATAGTCTGTCCTCAGAAATTCAGCCTAGCACACAGTTTTGTCTAGGAAGCAAACTCTGACTAATTCAGTTGTTTTTTTATTTTTTTTTTATTTTTGTTATGTTTGTTTTTAGACTGGAGACAAATTCTGTTTTTCCTTAAAGGAGTACTGTAGGGGGGTCGGGGGAAAATGAGTTGAACTTACTTGGCTTCTATTGCTCCCCTGCAGATGTCCGGTGCCCGTGCAGCCACACACCGATGCTCCGGCCCCGCCTCCAGTTCACTTCTGGAATTTCAGACTTTAAAGTCTGAAAACCACTGCGATTGCGTCCTCGCTCCCACTGATGTCACCAGGAGCGTACTGCGCAGTCACAGACCATACTGGGCCTGCGCAGTATGCTCCTGGTGACATCCGCAGGAGCGAGGACACGGCAACGCAGGAGCAGTGGTTTTCAGACTTTAAAGTCTGAAATTCCAGAAGTGAACCGGAGGCGGGGCCGGAGCATCGGTGAGTGGCTGCGCGGGCACATGATGTCTGCACTGCAGGGGACCATTAGAAGCCCCAGGTAAGTTCAACTCATTTTCCCCCGACCCCCTACAGTATTCCTTTAAAGATGCATTGCACTTAACTAACTGCTTATATCACCATAGCACAAAGTTGCAGTTGCCAAGGTGATAAATGCTTGTACAAATGTGCATTACCAAGGTGACAACCACACGCCTACCCCCTCCCTGGGTGAAATGAGTATAAATAAGAAATAAAAATACAACAACAAAAAAGTCCTTTATTGATCTATACCAGGGGTAGGGAACCTTTTTGGCTGAGAGAGCCATAAACACGACATATTTTAAAATGAAATTCTGTGAGAGCCGTACAATATGTCACCTGTAAATGCACATAAGAGACAGCTTTTCACCAGGTAATGCACATAATGACAGACAGTGGTTCCCCAGTAAATGAACATAAGAGACAGCTGTTCACCAGTAAATGCACGAAATGACAGACAGCCTTTCCCCAGTAAATGCACATGATAAGAGACAGCTTTTCACCAGTAAATGTAGGTAATGAGAGACAGCCTTCCACCAGTAAATGCACATAATGACAGACAGCCTTTCCCCAGTAAATGCACATAAGAGACAGCCTTTCCCCAGTAAATGCACATAAGAGACAGCTTTTCACCAGGTAATGCACTTAATGACAGACAGTGGTTCCCCAGTAAATGAACATAAGAGACAGCTGTTCACCAGTAAATGCACGAAATGACAGACAGCCTTTCCCCAGTAAATGCACATAAGAGACAGACAGTGGTTCACACTTGCCAGGCAGCTTCCAGTCCGCTTCACCGCGGAGTTCCAAAGCGCAGGCTCAGCTGTCGTAACTGGCCGCAACACTCTCAGGCCTCCAGTCCCTGCGCGCCGCGTCACCATGGGTGCGGAGCTACAGTACACTGGCCGCGGCGGCTGGAGGAGGTGGCGCTCAGCGTGCAACGTGTGGGGAGGCGGAATGCGGTGCCAATGAAGGAGGCACGCATGCAAATATAAAGGCCGGGCACGGAGGCGGCGGCGCACTGACTTAAAGGTAAACACAGGCTCTCTGGCCGCTCCGTCACACATACTTTAGTGAGCCAGAGAGCCACATGCAGAGGTGAAAAGAGCCATATATGGCTTGCGAGCCATAGGTTCCCGATCCCTGATCTATACTAACCATGAATGCTTTCCTTTTCATTAATGATCCAACACCAGTATCCCGAAAGGGCCTGCGCTACCACCAATCCAGACGAAATCGCAGTTCTGAATGGCCCTAGACAGCCTCTCCACATGTTTTGCAGCAGCTGGGAGCATGAAAATCGACTTCCACAACAAGAATTTTTGGCCCATAAAGACATCAAGAAGATGGCTGCCAGGGATTTTCCCATCCCAGGCCACACTGGAGTAGCAGAAGGAGTGGGTTTTCACATGAATGGGGGACCAGGGCATCTCCTGCTCTGGTCCCCTGAACTCTTGATCCATGTGAAAACAGCTCGATCTGCCAATTATGCATGGCCTCCAGGTATCGGGGAGAGTAGGTATTATAAAGTTGCTGGTGTGCTGGGCGCTGCCATTCAAATTCCCAGTGGCGTTAAATACTATTACCCCTCCGAGTTGCTATGGAACCCCGAATTAACCTTGCATGGAGCCCGCACTACAGCAATAGTGCTATAGCGGTGCTCAGCAAAACGACCTGCTTCATACCAGGGAATCTCCGTGGCCATTTTGTTAATGCCATGTTTTGCCAAAAATTCTTGTTTCTGAAGCCACTTTTCGCATCCCCAGCCTCTGCGGTACCAGTGCAGAGGTTGTCTATGGCCATTAAGCGCTGAGAGTTTGTCGTGATTGGTTGTGATGCAGGCCCTTCTTAGAGCATATTGGCATGGGACAGTTTCTGATGGCCCTGGTGGGGGATTATCCAAAGGTAAGTATTTATGGTTAATTTAGATCAATAAAGGACTTTTTCCAGCGTTGTGTTTTTATTTCACGTAACTCTTTGTGGAAATGGGTAAGAGATACTTCAGCACATATTTACAATTCCCATTTTCTAGTCACGTATATATTTTTCATTTGCATTTCTTTAAAGGGGTTCTTCCGCGAATGAGGAAAAAAAAAAAAAGTGGTTTATGCATAAACTATTAAACATCCTTCTAAAATAGTGTAAAAAGTTTTTTTTTAAATGAATGGTTTCATCAATACAACATGTAATGTAAACAGTGACCTATGAAGGACTGGGAGGCTAATCCATTTGTTATGGGTGGTTTTTTTTTACTTTCTTTTCACAACCATAACTCCTGCCTAAGTAGTTTTCAGTGGTATAACCCACTTCTAGCAGGAATCGCCGTTATAGCCCTAACCGCTGAGCTCCCCTGAGCTGCTGAATATATGTTTACATTGTTGCTAGGCAACCAGAGGACGTGCAGAGACTCGTTTGTGAAAAAGAGTCATAAGGTGCTGGGAGAATGAATCAGTCCCATCTACACCATATGATTCTTTGTCAGATTTGATTCAATTTGATTTGATTCATTGATTTGAGTCAATCTGACATGTCCAATTCATGATTCGATTCAATTCGATTCAAATTGAATCGAATCATGAATCAGACATGTCAGATTGAATCAAATCAAATCAATGAATCAAATCAAATTGAATCATATCTGACAATATAACGGCTATAACGGCATTCCTGCTAGAAGTGGGTTATACCACTGAAAACTACTTAGGCAGGAGTTATGGTTGTGAAAAGAAAGTGGCATTACAGTCAAATTGTCCTCTCTGCTTTAACAGATTTACCACACGGAAGTAACTAGTTTAAAATAAAGTGCATGCAATGAATATAAAAAACTTGCTTTTACTTAACTCTGAAGCCTTTAGACTGCTTTGGCTTGGCCCTTGTGGATGTACAGACATCCAATGGCTTTTTCTAACACTAATTATACTGTGACCTCAGGGGGAGGGGTGTTATCATTTTGACACTGATTACATTACTTTAGGATAAGGGCAGGTAGGTACATTCAGCCATAGTTTTTGTTTGGAAAATTGCTCTTGAATTCAGGAACACCTTAAGTTAGGAGCAGCAGCCAGCACTGTTAACTTGCAATGCTAGGGTTCCAGGTTTAAATCTGGGCCAGGATGCTAAATAATAGTGTTGGCAATGCATGTTCAACTTGTTCAAATTTGGGAATTTAGTTCTGAATACTTGTTGCCAACTCTGGCCACTGCGATACATGTTGCGTTCCAGCTCTCAGATACTTCTGGCCTTCTGGCTCTGAAGGAGGAAGTATCAGAGAGCTGGGATGCAATGTGGAGCATAGTGACCAGAGGCAGCAAGAAGGGTGAGTTAACACCAGCTACTGCTGTGTGCATGTGTAAAGATTCTTGGCTCTGATTGGAAGAAACAAAATCCCAAATTCAAATAAGTTGAAAATGTCAACACTACTAATTAAAATAACAGAAGCCAGTGCTCTTAGATATAGTTTCCCTCAGCTATTGTGCCTCTTTATTACATAACCCCTGATTTATTACTTATTTTAGTACTGATTTATACGGACTACCTCTCTCCAGACTGTTGAGGTACTCAGGCTGTGTGTCAGGGTTGCCAACCCAATTTTTTATTTTTCCTGGACAAAATGGTCAAAAAATCTGGACACCCCAAGGTTTGGACGGACAGGAGTCAGTAGCGGTCTTTTTAGGAAACCTTGTAAATTTTGGGAGGAGAGAAACATAGCTGAAGCTAGTGATTTCTGCATAAGGCTCATGTGAAACGGTCTACTGAACTGACACAGAATGCTGTTCTGCAAAAGCCTGCCAGTGCCACACAGTGCTGCCCTGCAGTGGTCTGCCACACACAATGCTGTCCTGAAGAAGTCCGCCATACACAGTACTGCCCTGTAGAGGTCTGTCACACACAATGCTGCCCTGCCACACAATACTGCCCTGTAGAGGTCTGCCACACAAAGCGCTGCCCTGCCACACCATGCTGCCCTGTAGAGGTTTGCCACACACAGTGCTGCCCTGCCACACAATGCTGTCCTGCAGAAGTCCGCCATACACAGTGCTGCCCTGTAGAGGTCTGCCACACACAATGCTGCCCTGCCACACAATGCTGCCCTGCAGAGGTCTGCCATACACAGTGCTGTCCTGCAGAGTTCTGCCACACACAACTCTGCCCTGCAGAGGTCTGCCACACTCAATTCTGCTCTGCAGAGGTCTGCCACACACAATGCTGCCCTGCAGAGGTCTGCCACCCACAGTGCCGCCCTGCAGAGGTCTGCCACACACAATTCTGCCCTGCAGAGATCTGCCACACACAATTCTGCCCTGCAGAGGTCTGCAACACACAATTCTGCCCTGCAGAGGTCTGCCACACACAGTGCTGCCCTGCAGTGGTCTGCCACACACAATGCTGTCCTGAAGAAGTCCGCCATACACAGTACTGCCCTGTAGAGGTCTGTCACACACAATGCTGCCCTGCCACACAATACTGCCCTGTAGAGGTCTGCCACACAAAGCGCTGCCCTGCCATTCCATGCTGCCCTGTAGAGGTTTGCCACACACAGTGCTGCCCTGCCACACAATGCTGTCCTGCAGAAGTCCGCCATACACAGTGCTGCCCTGTAGAGGTCTGCCACACACAATGCTGCCCTGCCACACAATGCTGCCCTGCAGAGGTCTGCCATACACAGTGCTGTCCTGCAGAGTTCTGCCACACACAACTCTGCCCTGCAGAGGTCTGCCACACTCAATTCTGCTCTGCAGAGGTCTGCCACACACAATGCTGCCCTGCAGAGGTCTGCCACCCACAGTGCCGCCCTGCAGAGGTCTGCCACACACAATTCTGCCCTGCAGAGATCTGCCACACACAATTCTGCCCTGCAGAGGTCTGCAACACACAATTCTGCCCTGCAGAGGTCTGCCACACACAGTGCTGCCCTGCAGAGGTCTGCCACCCACAGTGCCGCCCTGCAGAGTTCTGCCACCCACAGTGCCGCCCTGCAGAGGTCTGCCACCCACAGTGCCGCCCTGCAGAGATCTGCCACTCACAGTGCCGCCCTGCAGAGATCTGCCACTCACAGTGCCGCCCTGCAGAGATCTGCCACTCACAGTGCCGCCCTGCAGAGGTCTGCCACTCACAGTGCTGCTTGTTACAGAGGCAATATGGATACATTGCTCTCATTAGTAATCTGAAGTCATTTTCTCTCTGCAGAGCTCAGCAGCATCATAATTCCTCTACAGGGGGAGACGCATAACAACTCACACCCTATGATCTTACAGCAGGGGCACATTGAGATCACACTGCCCTATAGTACAGGGGGTAGACAGGGGCACATAGATCACGCTGCCCCTCCACAGTGCACATGGAGGTAGACTGAGACACACAGATCCCCTTCCCACTACCACACACTCTCCCATAGTCTAGAGATCACAAGGTGCAGGGGGCACATAGAGACCATCTCTCACCTGTAGCTGTAAAGCTGATAGCCAGCAGTGGCAGGGGGATGACGTTGGGGGTCTCCATAGTGCAGCATGAATCTGCCTGCCCATTGCCAGCATGGAAACCTGCTGACTGGAACACATGTCCTGAAGCTTCACCACAACTCAGCCCTGACAGCTCTCTGCACAGTCACATGGCTGTATTATTACATAGGAGATAAGTCAGGGATCCCTGGCTGTAAGCGATCTGACCTGCAGTAATAATGACAGCTGCCCCCTCCTACCAGCTTCCTCCCATAGTAAGCCGACACCTAGCAGACACCCTAGCCCCAGGTTGCCCCGTCTCAGTCTCACAGAGACTAATAGTGTAATACAGTGCAGTGTGGCCATTTGTTCCCATGGCTGGGCTTAAGTCAGTCGGCACTGGGCTGCTTGCTGCTGCTGGCCTGGCTGCGACCTCCATCTGTTGTCTCCGTGACTGTCCTCCTCGTGTAACTGGCTGGGGCGGGCGGGCTGCCTGCATCACATAGCTGCCTCTCTCTTATTGGGCAGCAGAGGCGCCGGCACCATAAAGGCGATCTGACATTGGACGGGACTCGGGGGAGGAGGAGGGAGGCTGAGGGAGTGGGGAATCTGGGATTGGGGAAAAGCATGGTACGCATGACCAAAAGAGATTTTAAGAATTTATGTGCATTTGGACGGAAGTGTAGGCAGGAAATACGGGCACTACGGACAGCTGTTTTTTCAGAGGTTTTTTACTGACAGTCCGTCTTTTTACAGACGCTTGGCAACCCTGCTGTGTGTACTGCCTCACTTTCGCAAAGCTCCTTTACTGGGCACATTCTACGCTCCTACACATGGGAAAAGGAAAAAAAGGGCGCATATGGCTAATGGGCTAAAAGGGCGCTCCAGTCCATAGGCTCTAATGCAAAATATCGGCTATTGGGTGCCAAAGAAGAAATGAGGGCGCCTGTTATATCAAAATTTTTCATTTACAAAATATGTTTTGTAACAAATATGGTTTAGAAATTTGTTTTGACTAACGGTTTAACTTATTTTAGCATTTTGAAATTTGTTTTTTGGAGTACAATGTGCAAATTATCATTTTGAAGCTTATTAGCTTACAAATATATTGCTTTTTGAATTAACATTGTTTTCAGAATTACAATTTCGAATTATAGTTTTCACATTTCTAATCTATTGTTTTTTATAGTAAGGTATTTTAAGATTTTCTTTTTTAAAATTAACATTATTATTACTGTGTACATGTATGCGTACATTATTATTAGGCTATTTATTCTATTACAAATACACAGATTTTTTTTCTCTTTATATTACTGTTATTTTATTATTTTTAATGCGTACTTTATTGTAAGGGTTAGGCACCACCAGGGGAGTCTTAGGGTTAGGCACCACCAGGTGGGTCTTAATGTTAGGCACCACCAGGGGAGTCTTAGGGTTAGGCACCACCAGGTGGGTCTTAGGGTTAGGCACCACCGGGGAGGCCTTAGGGTTAGACACCACCAGGGGAGTCTTAGCGTTAGGCACCACCAGGTGGGTCTTAGGGTTAGGCACCACCGGGGAGGCCTTAGGGTTAGGCACCACCAGGGGAGTCTTAAGGTTAGGCACCACCAGGGGAGTCTTAGGTTTAGGCACCACCAGGAGGGTTTTAGGGTTAGGCAACACCAGGGGAGTTCTAAGGGTTAGGGATAGGTACAGGGAGGGTTCTGTGTGAGAGTAGGGTTAGGTTTAGTTGTAGTAAAATGTCGGTAATATTTACTAATTGTTTACTATATTTATTATGAATGTACTTCCATTTTTTTTAAATTGTTATAAACAATATTTTCAGATTTTTATTACAAGTAGAAACAATAAAATATGATTATATTCAATATCATTAAATTTCAGCTACACTACGCGACCTTTTTTCCAGGCGCCCTTTTTTGATGTACACCCTACACACAACTCACACAGATGCTTTGCCATTCATTGCTCACTTGGGACTGGTGGTCTGGCCTTGGAACATAGACTGTCCCGGTCATGATGATAACAAACTTGTTCAGATCAGAAATACAATCTCTTCAATTATTGTTTCTACAAAATGATAATTCACTGGCACACTTAGGTTATACATTTTGTCTCAAATTAGCCCCTATTGCACATTTGCC
Organism: Hyperolius riggenbachi; assembly: GCF_040937935.1. Classification (NCBI taxonomy): domain Eukaryota; kingdom Metazoa; phylum Chordata; class Amphibia; order Anura; family Hyperoliidae; genus Hyperolius; species Hyperolius riggenbachi. The sequence goes on from NC_090650.1 coordinate 377,088,994, forward strand.
TTGACAGTTTTGGCCACAGAGCATGCTTGTTCTGTATTCTGATTAGACAGCAAATTTATAACTCTTTGCACATGATTTCCACGGATATACTGTATGTGACTATACAGTACTCAGAGAATTCTCTATGGAAGGCCTAATTTAATATGATTACCGTTGACCTTATTGTGCTATGTACTATATGTACTAGTTGTGTGCATTACAAGACTACAGTGTGATTAATGCCTCACACATGAAAATAATGGAATTCTTTCAGATTTTTTTTCAATCTTGATGTATTTGCTGTATTATAGATGAGAGGGAGACATTTATTGTTTTCACTTTATTTTATTAACTCGGTGGTTGTTTATACCTCTGTGTGCATTATCTTACCACATGTTAAAAGAATACTTAAAGAGACTCTGAAGTCTCCGAAAATTCAGCTTTTTATTGCAAAAAGCTGTTCAACTTAATGGCCCTAACTAAAACACTGCATCCCCGCGCCTGAAATCTAACGAAATCTCCCCAAACTTCCCACGGCACACTGCTTCCAGCTGCAGCTCTGCCTTTACATGCGTCTATCAACACGTATCTCCGCCTCTACCCGCCCCTCTTAGTCTTCCTTCACTGAGAGGGGCGGGGGAGAGGTGGAGGTACGTGCTGATAGACACGTGGAGAGGCAGAGCTGCAGCTGAAAGCACTGCCTCCCATGCAGAGGCGGCCTTTGGGGGTGGCAAGTGGGGCGACCGCCCCAGGCCCCGCACATGAAGAGGGCCCCGCATGTCATGCCCGCCATACCATGCTCATTTTGGTGGTGGTGAAGGAAAGGTCTACAGAAGTCTAGCTGTTCTGAGCAGTGTCATTTACAGATACTCAGATTTTCCTATTTTGTTTTACACACCTTATATTTTGCACCAACCCCCCTTTTATTGCCCATGTTTTCCTCTTCAGCATGCTTTACTGTACTATGCCGTTTGCATTTTTGTAATGAATTTCTGCACTGACATGAAGCTTGCCAAATGTCAGATTAAGGTAACATGCAAGAGCCTCAGCCTGAGGGCCCCAGGGGCATTTAGGTCAGTCAAGCATGGACTGGAGCTAGAGGAGGCTAAGGCTAGAGCTTCCAGACTGGCTGGGTATTGGTGCTAGGTTTCATGGGGAGCTAGGGAGAGGTAGAGGCTGGCTGGGGAGTTTGGGATAGGTACAGTTTGATTACATTACGTATTGTAATTGTTCCTATATTGGTTGGCTTAGTTTTTAAACAAAAATAAGGCATACTGCTTTAGAGGTGGACAAGTCCTTGACTGTGGTGGTACGGTACATGGCCTTCACTTATGGCTCTAGGCCCCGCATATGACACTCGCCCCAGGCCCCGCGTACTCTAAGGCCGCCTCTGCTCCCACGGAAGCACACAGGGCAGCAAAACCCACGACCAAGAAAGTGGTGGATTTTGCAAGGGGAGTTTGGGGGGATTTAGTTACATTTCCGCCGCCAGGATGCAGCGTTTTAGTTAGGGCAATAATGTTGAACAGCTTTTTGCAATAAAAAGCTGTATTTTCTGAAACATCAGTGGTTCTTTAAAGAGAACCCGAGGCAGGTATTTTATATCTTAAGAGAACACAGAGGCATGTTCTATGCATAATTACATGCCTCTGTGTCTCTGTATTGCCGCCTCTAGTCCCCCCGAGGTCTGCTGTGCCCCCCGAAAAAAAGCGACAGGCTAGCGTCAATCTGCTTGTCGCTAGCCTTGTATTTACCTGCAGCCTGTCCTTCTATATCGGCTCCCCCGCCTCTTTCCCTGCTGTTGCCCGCCTCCGTGTGCTTCCTCCAATCGGAAGCTAAGCAGTGACTTGGGAGGTACTTCCTGGGGGGAGGAAGGGCGCAGAGGACTGACGGAGGCGGCGCTAATCTTCAGTTTCTTTTTCTCCCCACCCCTTGTTGTCAAAAAATGTAGCACAAATAATCACCCCACAGTGAGAGACTAAGGCCTGGAACCCACTACAAATCGCAAACGCTTTTAAATAGTGTTTTGTAAGCAATTTCTTGAGAGTTTTCTGGCCATTTTGGTATCGATTTTAAAGAGTGTAAGCTTTTTGCCAGCGATTGTGTAGCGATTTGCGATTAGCGATTTTAATTCTGATTGGTCCTTTCAATTCATTATAATTTTTTTTACAGTTTGCAGTAATATAAAATCACACACAAATCGCTATGTGTAGCGATTTATAAGCGATTTGCCAGCGCTTATGTACTTTACATTGGAGCGCAAACACTCCCAACATGCTGCATGCCCTGCTATTGCGTTTTTGCTAATCGCAATCACTACTGTGGAATTTGTTACATTTATTTACATTGACAGAGCATTTAGGGAAATTGCTAGCGATTTAAAGCGCTCCCTAAATGCTTAAAAAAGCTCTCTAGTGGGTTCCAGGCCTCATACACAGGGTTTTATGTCATGCCCACCAACACTGTAACCCTGCCTATTGCACTGATTCAATTAAACAGCATAATGGTAGACATAAAGGACCACTATCATGAAAAACTGTGACATTTTAAATACATATTTATATAAAGTACAATTAACCACAAATGTATTTGCCCCTATGTTGTAGTCCCTTACAGTAGGCAGTAAAAATCAGACAGATCTGACAGGTGTTGGACTTGCCCATCTCCTCATGGGGGAGTCTTCGTATCTTCTTTATTATTTTCAAAAGCACACATTAGAATAGATATGTACAAAGATATTGAACAGCTCATTTGCTCACTGTTTTGGCAGTTGGACTGAGCAATTGCCATTCAACAAGTTCTTTTAAGAAACCATGAGAATCCCCCGTGAGAAGATAGACTAGTTCAAAACCTGACAGATTTTTACTGCATGCTTAAAGTGACAGGGAAACTACCCACCACCACTACTATTAGTATAGAGGAGATAGTAGAATCGGTTCAGCTCTTGCTAGATTCAGGGCTACAGGTCTGGGCACACTTACTGTCCCTTTGCTGACTGACTTTACCCAGCAGACTAGTTCAATGGTGGGTGCTGCTTGGTGCGTGACCATTGCCTTTCATTTTGTTTGCATTTAAAGCAGACCTGAAGATCCCTAAAAAAAAAAAAGTTTCACTAACCTGGGGCTTCTGCTAACCCCCTGCAGCCGCCCTGTGCCCGCTCCGTTACCAAACCATCCGCACTGCGGCTCATTTTCTCTTTCACCGGCTTAGAAGTCGACATCCACTGCACCTGCACGGCCCTCCTCTTTTGCGCCTGCACAGAAGCACATGGCCAGGGCCCTGGTCGCCGTCCACTGCGGTCCAAGCACAGTGGACGGCGACAAAGGAAAGAGAAAGTGAGTGATCGAATCTGCTGTGAAATCGTTGCGCAAACCCTGACAGAACGATCGATTTCTGTCCGAAATCGATCGTTCCCATCGATTCATCCATGCGGAAGATTTCGCTCGATCGCCGGCGGGTTTGGAGTGCGTCGATAGTGGCGTTTCAATGTCCGACGACCGACGTTAGCAGCAATACATTACCTGCTCAGCCGGCGCGTGTCCCCGCTGTCACCATTGCTCCTTCTCCGCGCTGGGCTCCGGCAGGCTTCACTTCTTCCAGGCAGCCATACGAACCCTCTCTGATCAGATCCGATCAGAGAGGGATCTATCTGTTGGTCGATCTGATGGCAAACAGCCTTATCAGTCCGCCGACAGTGCGTACACACGTGCATACTGTCAGCTAAAGACCACCCAGCGGGAGGGTCTGGCGGACCCGTCGTTGCATTTGGTAGTACGTGTGTACGCACCTTATGGCATCAGTAGTGAAGGGTTCTGAGTGTGAGAGTAGGGGAAGGTTTAGCAATAGTACAATATTGTACTAACAAAAATTAACACTTTAAATAGTAGAGTATCAGTAAATTTACCGATATTCTACTATCGGCACTGTTCCTGCGCCCGATTTTACATGGCGCCCGGAATTCACGTACGCCATTTACTGTGCCTTTGGATTTCCTGACTGGCTTTGCCCTACAGACTAGTTGAATGGCGGGTGCTGCGTGGTAAATAAGCATTGCCTATCCGTTTGTTTGCTTTTATACACTGTATTGCAGAAATAAAAAGAGCACTTCATATTCCATGCCTAAATTAAATCAAATGATGCTCAAATGCCCAGTACATTATAATACAGATAACTCTGATTTTATATTACTGTTACTAACACCTCATTTGAGGAATACGTGCATCTGGTGTAATATTCGCATTTCAGATGCTTCATTCCTTCTAACATTTGTTTAGTCCAGAAGGGTGTCTTTTTATGTAAACGCGAGCCAAATATTGTCAGATAATTCACTGACAGCAAGCTTCGCCGTCTGTTGGCGTGACTCAGATCTGTGTCCTTGTGTGAGGTAAACTAGAAAATAGACGTGATCTTAATCTCTGGCTTCACATCTTCACAGTGCACCTCGTTACTTCAAAGCACATGGAGAAGAATGGCTGTGGCTTAATATTTGTATAATCTCTTACTTCATTTATATCATTTACAGCACATCGTCTTTTATGTGTGGATATTTTCCTCCCAGAAAACAGACTTTACATTGCACTATGCAGCATTTATTACTGCAGGGGTCGTGCGCCTCTTGTCAGTGTCAGCTTCTGGTTGAGGAATTACCTCTAGTGATGCCTAAGCATCGAGATTTCTCATTCGTGAACCTCTTTGCAAACAAGTCTGCGAACCACCCAGCTCCAGTTCGGCAGCCGCAGAATCGTTGTTAGATCCAAGGCTTAATCTGTGCCTCCTGTGAGAGTAGAATGGTGGGCGGTATATGGGTATTGCATCCTCTTCCCTCTGTCCCTGCAAAACACCAACTGCAGCGCAGACCAACTGAGCACTCTGTCCACATATGCTGCCATTTGCCACCTGCCACCTTCTCCTCTCATCTTGGGGGGGGTGGTGGCTTGCGGCAATGTAAGGTGGTGTATTAGTTGTGTCTAGTGCCGCCCTCGATAAATTATAAAAATAGAGGAGGCCTTATCCAAGATTTTTCTGGGCAGGCCCACTCTTTGAATTACACCGCTGCTAGGTTCATGTATATGTAGCTCTTTATGTGATATAAGAAAATAAGGGCTGGGACTGGGGGTGTTGCCTGTTGAGGGGTGGAGTTTAGGGCGCCAGAATCTCTGTGCCTATAAGCTCCTGAAGTGTAAATCCGGCCCTGGCGGCAGGCCAAACTTCTGACACCTTCAGGGCATCTCTGCAGTCACAATTTCTTTAAAAAATGTGTACAAAGTGTACCAAAACCTGGACATTGGCATGGCGGAGGGGGATCATGGGTGAAATGTACTGCAAAAAATATGTTTTTTTTTCATGCATGAACGTCAGAAATCACATATTTCTAGATTTTCCAAATAAAGGGCTTTAGAATGGTCGCCACAAATGTATCTATTACATTTTGTGCCCTAAAATTTCAACATTTCAAATATTACAAATCAATGGGGTTGATTCATAAAGTTTACTCTTTTTTCAGAGAGCTAAAGCAGGAGATAAACAGTTAAGTTAGGCTACATACACACTTGAGATAAAAGTCTTTGGAAAAGGAAAGATCACAGACCAATTTTACCCCATTCCATGTAGTATGAGAGCCATACCTACACAGTCTATTCTATTGAGCTGAACTCCCCCTCAGATAAAAACCAGGATGGATCTTCAGATCTGCAGATGATTGTCAGATCTGCAGATGATTGTCTGATCTGCAGATGAATGTCCGTTAAACAAGGTGTGTATGAGGATCTGCAGATGTCATAGACTATGAATGCATTTTGCAGGAACAGATCTTTTGCAGGAACAGATTTTCAGTGGTTCCAATCCTTCTTGAGTGGCAGAACCCACAAAGTGTCTATGGGGCCCTTCCTGTCCACCCCTGTAACACTTAAGTATGGGATGCCCCAGGGCTCAATCCTCTCTCCCCTGCTTTTTACGATTTACATGCTACCATTGGGAAAACTAATCCAAAAACATGGCCTGACATACCACTGCTATGCAGACGACACCCAACTATATCTTTCCTTCAAGCCTGGTGTGACAGACCCAACTCTAACTATAAACGCCTGCTTACGTGAACTACAGCAATGGATGAATGACAACTGGATGAAACTAAATGCAGACAAAATTGAAGTCCTTCTGATTGGAGGGCAGAGCATGATAACAAAACAACTTAACTTGCAGTCTTCACCACTGGGAATAGGAGGCACGGATCTACGTAGCTCTGATCATGTGCGTAGCCTGGGAGTTCTAATTGATGGGGATTTAAACTTCAGAACTCAAATCTCTGCTGTGGTGAAATCATCCTATTTTCACCTGAAGAACATTGCAAAAATCAAGCACCTCATACCCCCAGAAGATCTGCCAACCTTAGTCCACGCCTTCATCACATCCCGACTGGACTACTGCAATGCTCTCTACACTGGCCTTCCAAAAAAGGCCTTGTACCGCCTACAGCTGATACAGAATACTGCTGCCAGACTGCTAACCAACCAACCCCATCACTGCCACATAACGCCAGTCCTGCATTCCCTTCACTGGCTACCTATAGAATGGAGGGTCCTATTCAAGATCGGCCTACTGACATTTAAATCCCTGAATAATCTAGGCCCTGGATACATGAAAGATATGTTACAGCTGCGAAGCAATCCCCGCATTCTCAGATCCACAGGTTCTAATAATCTAGTCATACCCAGAGTCCACTTAGAAACTTTTGGTCCCAGAGCCTTCTGTCATGCTGCCCCTACGTTTTGGAACTCCTTACCTCAACAGATCAGGACAGCCCCATCCCTGGACGTGTTTAAATCCAGACTGAAAACCCACCTGTTCAGTCTGGCATTTGCAGAAATATAACTTTTGTTGTGTGAATACTACTAATTACTGAATCTGAGAGAGCCTAAGCGCTTTGAGTCCTATGGTAGAAAAGCGCTATAGAAATGTTATTGTATATTGTATTGTATGAGCTAAGTCAGTTAAAGTGAACCTGAACTCAGTAAAATTATTTAAAATAAGCACATGATGTACCTGCAAATGAATATTACATTATTACCTCACCTTCAGTTCCTATCAGAAGCTCACCACTTTCTTCTTACGATTCCTTCCAGTTCTGACAAAATTTTGTCAGAACTGAAAGTGTACCTGAGACTGGGAGGTGGGGGGTCAGAAATACATACCTGGGGCCTCCTCCAGGCTTTTCACTCCATCGTCTTCCCTGGCTCTAAAAATTCCTGCAGGCACAGGTGTGTGGGAAGGGGGGGCATGCTACCCTGTCACACTCCCTGCGATGGTGCTTGGCCGGGTTGCACATGCGCAGTTGGCCCCTGGACTGGAGGACATTATGTGGCCAATTGCAGTAGAACCAGGAGTCGGAGACAGTGTTAAGTCTGGAGGAAGCCCCAGGTATGTATAATTCCCTCCCTCCTTCATCTCAGGTTTACTTGAAATTTGTCAGTTGCTGTCAGTTATAACTGAAAGGACAACTGATGAGAAAGGTAATGTCCATGTTTCTGTATGGCTTAAAGAGAACCTGAACTGAAAATTAAAAGTTAAAATAAACATAAACACATCATACTTACCTCCTGTGTAGTCTACTCCTCAATCTATTTCTCCACTCATGCGTCTTGTTTGTCCACTGTGATCAATGGAATTCTCTGTCCTCCATTTTGAGAATGGCCATTACCCTATAACAGCTTCCTTCCTGGTCAGCACAGTGTTAAACTGTAATATCACCTACTTGAGCCATAGGGAAGCATCTACATTACCTTGCAAATTAAGTTGTAACTGACAGCAGCTGATATATAACTGACAGCAACTGGTATATTTCAGTTCTGACAAAATGTTGTCAGAACTGGAAGGGATCACTTTAAGAAGAAAATGGTGAGCTTATGAGAGGATCTGACGGTGAGGTAAGTATGTAATATTCAATTGCAGCTACATCATGTGTTTATTTTAAATAATTTTACTCAGTTCAGGTTCCCTTTAAGAAGAGATAAATCATGAGATAAGTCATCTAAGGAGAGATAAATTTGAGTTGAAAAGTAAGGGGAGACAATTTAACAAAAAGGGCCCATTCACACTTGAGAATCGCAAAACGGTAGCGCTTAGGCCTAACGTTTTGCACTGGTGATTTTACTGTGATTAGCGAGGTAAAATCACTGTACACTCTCGCGATTCAGAGCGATCGTGATCACCGATTTTATAAGCACTGTATCGCGATTGCTCCAGATTGTGCCAAAATGCTCCAGGGAAAACATTTAGCGATTGCTGCTAATCACGAAACACATCCGAGCGGCGGCAATCACTGCCATAGGTTAATGTTGGGCTAGCGCTTTAAAAAGCACTTGGTGATTAGCGGGAATCACCCGCTAATTTCCCAAGTGAGAACGGGCCCAAAAGCTTTGTGAATCAGCCCCATAGTCCCATACTGCCAACGACTCCACTTTACAGCCACACCATCCTTCCAGCCCTGACTGAAAAGTCCCGGCAGTTCTCAAATAGACCTGAAAGACAGAAAACCAGGGCCGGATTTACCATTAGAGATGTCGGGAACCTCCGATTTTCGGTTCGCGAACCTTCGCGGAAGGTTCGGTTCGCGTAAAAGTTCGCGAACTGCAATAGACTTCAATGGGGAAGCGAACTTTGAAAAATAGAAAAAATTATGCTGGCCACAAAAGTGATGGAAAAGATGTTTCAAAGGGTCTAACACCTGGAGGGGGGCATGGCGGAGTGGGATACATGCTCAAAGTCCCGGGGAAAAATCTGGATTTGATGCAAAGCAGCATTTTAAGGGCAGAAATCACATTGAATGCTAAATTGCAGGCCTAAAGTGCTTTCAAACATCTTGCATGGGTATACATCAATCAGGGAGTGTAATTAGAGTTCTCCTTCACACTGACACACCAAACTCACTGTGTAACGCACCGCAAACAGCTGTTTGCGTGATGACGGCCGTGCTGGACTGGTGCGCACCGTGGCCAGAGTGTAGGCCGCTGCGTTTTTCAAGCCCATATGGTTGCCGGGCTGTGGTAGCTCAATGATAGAACAACAGTGAAGTAAAGGTACTTAGATGCAGTGAGGTGGGTTCACGCAACACAACAGGTAGTTGGATGCAGTGAGCTGGGTTCACTGAACAATAAAAGTACTTAGATGCAGTGAGCTGGGTTCACTCAACACAACAGGTAGTTGGATGCAGTGAGCTGGGTTCACTGAACAATAAAGGTACTTAGATGCAGTGAGCTGGGTTCACTGAACACAACAGGTAGTAAGATGCAGTGAGCTGGGTTCACTGAACAGTAAAGGTACTTAGATGCAGTGAGGTGGATTCACTCAACACAACAGGTAGTTAGATGCAGTGAGCTGGGTTCACTCAACACAAAGCTAGGTATATGCAGTGATGAGGTGGGTTAAGTAAACACAACAGGTACTGGGTATATGCAGTACTGGGTAGTACAATGTGCAGCTCCCTGTCACACACACAGGTAGTCACTGAATGTACTGGGCTGCTGGTAGTGGCACACACACTATCAATTAGCAAGGCTGTACATGCAACAAAAGTGTCAGTTTGACACACAGAAAAAAAAAAGTACAGGATAAGCTCTGAAAAGAGCTGTTGAGGGGTGCTATAAAAGCAATAATAATCAGCCAGGAGCAAGCTAAGCAGCCAAGAACCTAACTAATCTGTCCCTAGAAGAACAAGTCTGCAGCAGCTGTCCCTAGTCTGTCTCTACTCTCTAGCAGGCACACGAGTGAGGCTAATGGCCACCGGAGCCTGCCTTATATAAGGGGGGTGGGGCTCCAGGGCTTAGTGTAGCCTGAATGGCTACAATGTGCCTGCTGACTGTGATGCAGAGGGTCAAAGTTGACCCTCATAGTGCATTATGGGGCGAATCGAACTTCCGCAAAAGTTCGCCTGGTGCAGGCGAACGCGAACCCCCAAAGTTCGCCTGGAACCGTTCGCAGGCGAACCGTTCGCTACATCTCTATTTACCATAAGACACTGTAGCACTCCTTCCCTATGCAGAGTCCTGATGAGAGTGTAAATGAGAGGTTACTCACCCTGCTCTTGGCATTCCACTGACGAGATCTCCCTTAAGTTGGGGGCTCCTCTAGCAACTTAAAGTGGAATGAAAACCAGCATTTCTTTTTTGCTCTAAAAGATTATTTACAGCATATAATATACTAAATCACAGGACTGACTTTTTCTCCTGCAGGAGCAGCCCGCATCCGAACTGGTGATAACCTTATCTTGTGTTTACATTCTTCACTTGATACAATTAAGTAAACATTTCCTGATTGTGCAGAAACTTCTGCTAATGAGTCCTGAACTGAAACACTGCTCAGAAATCATTACTGGCTGCATTTACAATGGAAATACAATAGTTATGAATAAAATGCACCAGCAGCTTTCAAAGTAAATACACTGAACTTTGGGAACTTATAATTTCTCAATGAATAATAATACTTGTGCACAAAAGCAAATATGATAATTGTATGGGTTATAAAAAGTAGGAAAACCCATTGTTATTGAATATTTTGTCAGAGTTTAAAACCGCTTTAATACTGAGGTTCCTCTAGCTCCCTAACACTAAGGGGCAACTGTTGCTAAACTATGACAGGCAAGGGAAGTAAGGGAGAAGCGACAGTTGGGACAGCCAGCACACTTGCAGTGCAGTTTGGCGGGGATTTGTAGGTTCATGGAGGGCAACTAAGGTGCCAGGACATCTGTGCCTATAGGCTCCAGTAAGGTAAATCCGGGTCTGCAGAAAACTTTATTGAAAGAACAATGGAATTTCCCACTAAGGCAACGTACAGCAGAGGTCAGCTGTAAATTATACTCCAATCTAATACCACGCTTTTCACTTAAATGCCAAGCCCCCATGAGGACGGGAGAGGAGAAGTGGAGCAGTCACACAATCTTTCCAGGCAGACTGCAAAGGCACGCCAGTCCTCAAATAGTCAGTCATGTCATGAGTCATTCAGGCATAGCTCCAGAAGGGGCTGTTATCTATCAAGTAATGGACTCAATTTGCTTTGAACCTGGACTTATTGGTAAGCGGAGGTGGGAGCAGTTGCTCAGAGTAAATGGTAGAAAGGCCCCTTGGCATCCTCCTGGCCCTAAGTACTTGCCTAGGTTGTCTAGTCTAGTGGATTATTTGGCAATCAGACAGTGCAGTCTATGCACCAATGTACCCAGCTCAGCAATGCACAAGTATGCTCAGGCCCTAAGGCTACATTTACAGTGTTTTTTTGCAATACACCACCCATGCACTGTTCACAGTGCAGCAGGTGCTTCAAAGCATAACGGTGTGTGTAGGAAATGTGTGTATGATGTGTGTGTACAGGGCCAGATTTCTGGGAAGGCCACAAAGGCCATGGCCTAGGGCGATAAAATCAGATAAGATCAGAAGGGCGGCAGGACTTGGAGAGAAAAGAGGTCATATGTCTAAGTAAATCATCTCTACTGGTCCTGCAGCGCAGCCAGCCAGCACCCTGCTCTGCACTAATAGCTGAATTCCAGAGTTCCCCAATCCCTGCTTTTCTCTTTCTCACTTCCTGATGTGTTATGACAATCAGCATCTGCTGTCACCTGATGATCCATTCCTCTGTATGATGGACATACAAGTTGATGTGAGAAATACCAGGGATTTACATTACAAAGCAGATAGAACTAAGTTCCGCTGAGTTTTAATGCAGGCATTCACAAACATCAGTGAGCTCTGCTAGTTTCTTCACCTTCTCTTTTACAGCTGTGACACTGACCCCAGCAGCTGTTAATTACATTCTTATTTAACCCTAATTTATGACTGTTTCACTCTCTCTTTTTTTTCCCTAGCCAGCAGTGATCTCAGTTAACACTTTCCTGACTCATTATCTGTCCTTCAGCTCCTACCATCTATGAGGGGGGGAGGGGGGGCGGTTGGTGACAGCAGGCCTAGGGCACTGGAAAGTACAAATCCGGCCCTGTGTGTGTATACATTCGCAGCATAACGGTGTGTGTATACATTGATTTTATGTATGCTTCTCAATGTGCAGATAGTGAGCTGTGCTACTTTCCCATTCTATTGCATTCCTGCTTTTACAGGGAACACAGCAAAATGCCCACTGAGAACCTACTCTAAGGGTCCTTTAAAGAGGAACTCCAGTGAAAATAATTTAATAAAAAAAAAGTGCTTCATTTTTACAATAATTATCTATAAATGATTTAGTCAGTGTTTGCTCATTGTAAAATCTTTCCTCTCCCAGATTCACATTCTGACATGTATTACATGGTGACATTGTTACTGTGGGCAGGTTATGTAGCTGTTTCTAGCTGTTCTGGCTGTTACAGACTGCTTTAAACAGCCATTTCCTGTCTGTGAACATTGTTACATTGTGGCAGTTTGCCAGGAGTACCGCGGTATTCAGAGCCTCTTGTGGGAGGGGTTTCAGCACAAAATCAGTCACACAGCGCCCCCTGATGGTCTGTTTGTGAAAATCAGTCTATTTCTTATGTAAAAGGGGGTATCAGCTACTGATTGGGATAAAGTTCAATTCTTGGTTGGAGTTTCTCTTTAAACTATATCAGTTGCTCTCGGTTATAACTGAAAGAACAACAGATTTTCAAAGTTACAGTATATCCATGTTTTCCTATGGGACATTTTATTTTAACTTTTTCACAATGCACTGCTATGGAACGTTAGTTAGTGGACCTGCCGCCCTCTCCGCTCACCCGTAGCTGCAAGCTGCTATGATGGCAGAGCTTTGTGAACCGGTCAAAAGTCTGTCAAGAGCCGATTTTATTGGCTCCTGACCCTGTAATTAATGTTAGCCAATAAGATTGGCTCACAGTGATCATGGGGTCAGAAACCAATGAAATGGGCTCACAGAGCTCTGCCATCATAGCGGCGGCAGAGCGAGGGGCCTGCAGTAATGGGAGAGTGGCGCGATTGGCAAGTCTGTGCAATTGAAATTTACATCCTGGCAGCAATAAGCAGCCACAAACAGGGCATAGAATTCAATTGCCATGGCTGGAGGAGGATTAAGGGGAAGCAGGAAAACTGGGCGCATATGAGGAGCGGACAAATCGGGTGATGCCATTGTCGGCAAATTGGACGCCCGTTATACGCGTGCAGGAAAAAAGGGCGCCGTGAAAAAAAGGCCCGACTTGATAATGAAATGGCGCCGGTTATTAATGAAATCTTATAATGATAAACATAGTTGTCAAGCTTTGTTAACAATAAATACTGTTGTAAAAACACACGAGAAATAATAACGAAAAAATATTAACGTTGAATATCGTTACGTAATCCAACAATACACCTTAACCCAACCCTACCCTCACACAGAACCCTCCTCTGGTGGTGCCTAAAACTAACCGCTCCCCTGGTGGGGCCTAACCCTAACCACCCCCCGGTGGTGCCTAACCCTAACCCCTGAAGAGGTGCCTAAAACTAACCACCTCCTGGGTGGTGCCTTACCCTAGCCACTCCCCCTGGTGGTGCCTAACCCTAACCACTCCCTCTGCAGAAACACCATTTTACACATAGTAACAATAATATCTTTGATAATGTAAAATCTGTACATATAAATGAAATAATATGACAAAAACTATAACGTTTCAAGCTTCTAAAACGATACTTCAAAAATTATAATGTTCTAATGTTAAAGATATTTATCGCGGCACCCTTTTTTCTGCTTTTTTGCCGTATTAATGATAATTTCTTTAAAGTCTATGGCAGCGGCCTTTTTGTCCACCCTCAGGCGGCGCCATTTTTTTCCTGCTACCCGTTAACCACTTGACGACCACAGTGCTAACCCCCCCCTAACGACCAGGCTCTTTTTTGTTGCGCTGGGCTGTGCAGGCTTTTCAGCCTCATGCACAGCCCAGCTATGGAGCCCAGTGATCTGACTCACCTCCTTATTTTGTCCCTAAGGGGACATGCTGCCGGAGGGGTCCGATCGCTGTGGCCATTTTTTTTTTCCCAAGCCTCTATGAGGCTCGCTCTCTCTCCCGCCCTCCCCTTCCCTCCTCCCCTCCATAAAGAGACGGCGATCCATCCTGCTCCGCCTCTCATAGGCATCAGCCTATGAGAGGACGGCACTCCCCGGCCAATCAGAGGCCAGGAATCGACAATCTCATACATCGCTGCCGGGGACCACAGCGCTGTACAGTTGTAAACAAAAGGGATTTCTTTCCCCTTTCATTTACAAACAGCCTGCTAGCCGCGATTGGCAGGGAATGATCGCGCATGCGCACGGCCGTTCCCTGGGTAACTGCAGCCTCAGGACTTGACGCCAATCAGTGTTAGGCGGTCCTGGGGCTGCCACCGCGGCCATGCCCATCGGCGTCAGGCGGTCCCCAGGTAGTTAAACTACGCTAAACTGTTTTGCGCCTATTGTTATTTATCATTTTACAATGCTAACACAGAAAATATCGTTATAAAATTTGTTTTCACAATTATTTTTTTTTAATTATCATCTTAACTTTTCAATATTTTGATATTGTACTTTTTTTTAACCACTTCAGCCTTCAGTCGTTTTCACTTTACGCATCCGAGCAATTTTCACCTCCCATTCATTAGCCTATACATTTATCACTACTTATCACAATGAACTGATCTATATCTTGTTTTTTCCGCCACCAATTAGGCTTTCTTTGGGTGGTACATTTTGCTAAGAGCCACTTTACTGTAAATGCATTTTAACAGGAAGAATAAGAAAAAAACAGAAAAAAATCATTATTTCTCAGTTTTCAGCCATTATAGTTTTAAAATAATACATGCCTCCATAATTAAAACTTACGTATTATATTTGCCCATATGTCCCGGTTATTACACCGTTAAAATTATGTCCCTATCACATTGTATGGCGACAATATTTTATTTGGAAATAAAGGTGCATTTTTTCCGTTTTGCATCTATCACTATTTACAAGTTTAAGCGGTTCAGCACCGCAGTCCGAAAATCTCATGCATCCGAGCAACGTTCACCTCCCATTCATTCGCCTATAACTTTATTGCTACCTATCACAATGGATTGATCTATATCTTGTTTTTTCTGCCACTAATTAGGCTTTTTTTGGGTAGTACATTTTGCTAAGAATTATTTTTTTCTAAATCTATTTTAACAGGAAGATTAAGAAAGAAATGAAAAAAATTCATTATTTCTCCATTTTGCCATTTTTTTTGGCCATTATAGTTTGAAATTAATATATGCTACCGTAATTAAAACTCATGTATTTTATTTGCCCATCTGTCCCGGTTATTATACCGTTTAAACGATGTCCCTATCACAATTTATGGTGCCGATATTTCATTTAGAAATAAAGGTGCATTTTTTCAATTTGCATCCATCACTATTTATAAGCTTATAATTTTAAATAATATAATAACATATTCTTTTGACATGCATATCTAAAAGGGTAACTATTTATGTTGTTTTTGTTTTGTTTTTATTGTATTTTTTATTTTTATTTTTAATAAAAAAAAGTGTATGTGGGTAATTTTTGGTGTGGGAGGGAAACTGCTAATTTTAAATGTGAAATAATATTTTTTTTTTATTAAAAATGTATGTTGGTGCAGTTTACTATTTGGCCACAAGATGGCCACAGTAAAAAAAAGTCCTGGATGCGAACGATCTCGCATCCAGGAACTAAAATGCTGGGGAGATGTTTCCTGGGGGCAGAAATACCGCGCTCTTTGGAGAGAAAGCGTCGGTATTTCTGCGGGGAAGTTAGATCAGTGAATGGGAATTATATTCCCATTCACTGATCGGGGGGCTAGCGGCGGGCAGCGGGAGTGCGCGCGTGGCGCGCCCGATCGCGCGCACCAGCTGGCGGCAGCAGCAGTGCCTATCTGGACGAGGAAGCTTGTCCAGATAGGCCGAACTGGTTAAAATAAAAAAAAAAATATAGAAATATTACATCTTTACATTGATATTTAAAAAGTTTAGACCCTTAGGTAAATATTTTTTTTTTATTGTAATGTTTTTTGGTTTTTTTTATAATAAACATTTTATTTGGGTATTTTTGGGAGGGTGGGATGTAAACAGCAGTTTTATAATGTAAATGTGTGTTGAGTTTTATTTTTTTTACTTTTAGTTGTAGTTTTACTTTTTGAGTTTGTTTACATGACGTCACTCTAAGCGTAACATACGCTTAGAGGGATGCATGGGGAACGCAACAGCCAGAAAAAGCAAAGCTTCTAAGAGAAGCTGTCGCTTTTTCTGTGGGGGAGAGGAATCAGTGATCGGGCACTATAGCCCGATTCACTGATTGCCTAGCTAACAAACCGCGGGCCGGGAGCGTGCGTGCACGCGCACGATCAGCCGCGGGAACGCGTGGACGCGCACATGGCCTCCTGGGCGTAGCTAGCACATCCAGGAGGCCAAAGTAGTTAATCAATTTTAAATTAATTCTTAGAATCATAATTACATTAATTATCATTTTGCCATGTAATTTTACTGTTTTTTAAATCATTTTTACATTCTTTTTGAGTTTTTTAATTTTAGGGGTCCTTTTTAGAATTATGATTACGTTAATTATCATTTTGACATGTAATTTAACTTTCTCATTATTTTTACATTCTTTTTGCGATTTTTAATTTCGGGGTCTTAGGGTTAGGCACCATCAGGGGGGTCTTAGGTTTAGGCACCACCAGGGGGGTGGTTAGGGTTAGGCACCACCAGGGGGTCTTAGGGTTAGGTACCACCAAGGGGGGTCTTAGAGTTAGGCATCACCAGGGGGGTCTTAGGGTTGGCACCACCAGGTGGGTCTAAGGTTTAGGGAACACCAGGGGGGTCTTAGCGTTAGGCAACACCAGGGGAGTCTTAGAGTTAAGCACCAACAGGGGGGTGGTTAGGGTTAGGCACCACCAGGGAAGTCTTAGTATTAGGCACCACCAGGGGGGTTTAAGGGTCAGGGATAGGTAGAGGTAGAGGGAGGGTTCTGTGTGAGAGTAGGGTTAGGTTTAGTAGTAATAAAAAAAACTTTAATCAGTAACACTAAAATACAGTTTGATTTATGCAAAGTTGTTATATTGGACTTAAAAAATAAGCCACTAAAATTTTTCAGAGACGAAAATATATGGTTAAAATTACTAATGTTCTTTATCGTTAAACTTATACTTTATATGAATTATTTTACGGTAACATGTTATTAATAGTTTCTGCTAAATGTCAGACAGAAACATGACTAAACATAAACTATGAGTCTCTGGAATAATAAAAATTGTTAATGAATTTTTCACAAAGTGATAATTTAAAACGAAATTTATTTGTAAACCGATATTTTTGTACTTATTATTGTAAAATAAGAAATTCGTCTGTATCCTGATTCCTGCGCCCTTTTTTCATAGCGCCTCTATTTCATGCTCTCGATTAAAGAGGCCTAAGAGTTTGCCTGCAAATTTCTTTTATTACTCAAGAAAGGATCAGCAAAATGAATGTAACTGCTTTCTGAAGAGTTGCGAAGGACCAAACAATCCGGAGATTGTTAGCCCCAAGTTGAATCATCATGTCTATAGGAAGCATCTTTTTACACATTTTGAACAGAGTAGCAAACCCTGGACTCATGCTGGATTGACCACTAGCAATTAAAATTAAATTGCAGAATGTGCCAGCAAATCATCAGATACAGTGCAAGCAGATTACATATGCTGCATGTAGATATTTCCCCAGTGCAGGAGTCATCGGAGGTTATTTGGAAATGTAGGAGTCAGGTATTGTATTCCCTCAATTACACCAGGAAGATTGAAGATGATATTACTCATACTGAACCATATGATGCTGTATCACCGCTACAAGTACACCAAGCACCAGATGACCTCACAAAACTGTCAGAACCAATTTCCCATCAAAATACATGTTTCTGACTATAATCCTGCATGCTATTACTTTTTAAGATAGGTTATATCAGGACATAGCCTGAGATTATCGATGCAGGGCTGTTCTGGCTGTGTAGCAGGAAAAGGAGAGAGAAAGGAGGGCCTCTATGGTGCAATACCTTTAATTCACATTGCAAATTGCAAAAGAAATGCACGTACAAGAGTGCATACATTTGCAAGCATATCTCACATGCTCAATGTTTTACTCCTTGGACATCACCCATGGCCAGGAGGGGGGGGGGGGAGAATCAACAAGGGTATGTGGTAGGTCTGGAGTCCAGACGAGCTCGGTATGCCAGGTGATAATGACGACGCGTTTCGACACACCAGTGTGTCTTTTTCAAGTCAGGATCCTGACTTGACAAAGATCCCGATCCTGACTTGATAAAGACACTGAAAGGAGGAAAGGTAGCATCCAGTGCAGCTCTCTCAGTGGTGGGATTTGACAAGCGTCTGTATCAGGAAAAGGAGAGAATTGGAGAATTGATTCACTTTGGCATATTTGCCTCAATTCACTAAGCTTATCTCCTGACTTTAATAATGTTTCTAGAGTTCTCACCATGGTGATAAGGCATGTAGTATTCAGGAAACATTTTACCTCAGGCAAACCTAAAGTTAACTCTTCTGTCTTTAAGTTAAGGTGAGATCTCTAAAGTTAAGTCTTAAATCCGTAAAATAACTCCAGAACTGTAAAGACAGGCTGTTAATTAACTGCATGTGAAATTAACTACAGAGGAGGTAACTTAAGGACTGAAGAGATAAGATAACTCTCTCACTGTGAAAACTTATCTCTACACCTTAAAGGGAACCAGAGGACGTTGGGGGAAAGCTTTTATACATACCTGGGGCTTCCTCCAGCCCCATACGCATGGATCGCGTGACAGAGGCGCTCATTCAATACTTGGATTGGATACAGCTTTTTTGAACTCCTGTATAGCCTGAGGAAGCGGTGCTGTGGCCCGCGAAACGCGTTGCATCTTTAGGAGTTACACTGTTTAATAAATGCATTCTACTAGTAATAGTGTTTTTACTCTTTTTGGCGCCTCTGTTCTATCTGCGTTTGATACAAAAGTGTAAGTTTGTAGTGGAAATAGTAAAAAGAGTAAATGAAAAACATATAAAAAAGAGACATTTAAATATTAACATACGCTTCAACAATTGCTAAGGGCTAGTCCACGTTTGAATGCATTTTCACATGTAGAAAAACAACTGCCAACAATGCAGCACTTAAAAAAAATGCATGCAGAAAACTGCATAGAAAACTGATAAACAAGTGTGAATCTAGCCTAGGGGTCATTTTGCACCATGCATGTTGAGTTGTGATGCAATCACAATGCAACATTTCCGAAAAAAGTATGCCTATACAGTGAAGTATACAGCACAATGAAAGTATGCTTTACTGCCACTGTAAATGCATACGTTACCCAGTTAAAACACAGCATGCTGTGTGTTACTCCATTGGAACCTGCCGCACTGCGCTGAATGTGAAAGCCCCATGGCAGTAAGTGTCAGTATACAGCATCTTATCGATTTTTGTAGTATTATGTCTTCAACAGATATCTGTGTAAAAAGAAATAAAAAACATAACAGAAATAATAATGATATACAGAAAAAAGAAGATTTTTACCTCGAGTACAGCTACCACACAATTCTACAATTTGAAACAATTTGTTTAATGATGACTATAGCCTATAGACGCTCTAAGCCAATTCACTCTTACTTATGTCACTGTTTTATTAACCTGATGAAGCGGGTGGGTGCCCGCAAAACGTGGTGGTCAGTGTTTTTGATTACATTATTTTTGTATTTTATATCAGTCCTCATCTTGGGGTAAGTTCTTGCCTGTAAACTGTTTTTAATCAGTTTACACATTAGGGGTGCCTCCTTTCCAGTGTTACTTATAAGTAATACATGTTAAAACAAGTATTTTAAATTTTAGAATTTTTCACAATAGTATCCCGACAGTAGCAGCCATGCTCATTGTTCCCTGGAAACCCCTGTTGTGAGTCAACATTTAGCCCGTTATTATGAATATAATAATCTAAGGCACCAAGACAGTTTTATATACTTTTGCTACTACACATACATTTAATTACCTCTTGAGTGTATTTTCTGTTCAGGTTTGCATTCAATGTTTGTGGAGAAATTGTGGAGTAGATTGTGGGTACAGAGGATTTCTGTTCTGGTTTTCTTTAGCAGGTATGTAAGCTGTAGTTTGCTGGCAGACATCATTCCACGGTAGAGGTGTACAGCACATTTTGCAAACAGCAAATAATCTAAGTAAAACAATAAGCCACTTAAGGTTAAGTGGATATATCCATCTAGCAGGAGCCACATAGCCGCAATGAGAACAGAGTTACGTGTCCATCATTATTGAGGCAGGTGCACGCTCCCGCTGCTTTTTCACAGCAACACTTACAGGGGATCGATTGGTAAAAGGGAAAGTGTGTTCCCTGAGCCAAACAAGGCTCCTGTGAATCACAAGGCATATTGATTCAGAAAAGTGAAAGTACAAAAGTAGCTAAAAAAGATCGAACACTACCTGGTTACTTCCAGGAGAGCGTATAGTGCCATCTAGTGGCCAAAAAATAAAATTAAAGTAAAAAAAAAATCAATATTTATTCAAACCCTTTTAACACCCCCTCCCCCATATCTGCCACACATAAACACCTGCCCAAATAAGTGACAGTTAAAAAACACATAAATGAACCTACAAACACTCACTGAACCGTGAGTGTGCTGGCTGGCCCAGCTGCAGGGGCGTAGCAATAGCCATAGCAGTCATGGGGCCCTGGATCAGAGGGGGCCCAGGTGGTACTTAATGTATTCATCATTAACTTTCCTGTGTTTCTCCTCTGACTTTGTCTCAGTGCTCATGAACTATGTGCATTGTAGATTGCATGAGAATGTAAATTGCCCAATTTACTCAAATCTATAGGGCAGGTGGCATTGCTTAGGAATGCCTACATCTGAGGGCCCCGTGTAAATTTTGCAATGGGGCCCCATGATCTCTAGCTATGCCACTGCCCATCTGTCACTTCTCCCTTACTTCCCTTGCTCGTCATAGGTATCTACAACTGTCCCTTAACATTAGGTAGCCAGAGGTACCCTCAGTTTTAAGTAGCTAGTGGTGCCCTCAACTGAAGGGAGGTCTTGTCAGTGGAATGCCGAGAGCCGGCTGAGTAACATCTCATTTATGCTCTGCTCAGGACTCTGCATTGGGAAGGAGAGAGGGAGGCACTGGGAGAGGGGAGTGAGAAGCCTTTCCACAATCAGGCGCCTGTAGGCACGTGCCTATAGTGCCTTATGGTAAATCCAGGCCTGAATCTAAGGCAGCGCTTTACTGGGGACAGCCGTGTGACATGGTTGTCCCCTCTGTAGGCAGGGAAGTGATCGGCTGTCATAGGCTGAAGTCTATGGCAGCTGATCACGCTGATTGGCTGGTGGGGGGAGGGGGGAATAAAAAAAGATGAGCAAATGTATTAAAAAATAAAATCAATACAAATTTATATAAAAAACAAACATTTGGGGAGCGATCAGACCCCACCACCAGAGAGCTCTGTTGGTGGGCAGAAAAGGGGGTGGGGGGATCCCTTGTGAGCTGAGTTGTGCGGCCCTGCAGCGAGCCCTTGAAGCTGCAGTGGCCTATTTTGTTAAAAATGGCCTGGTCACTAGGGGGGTTTAGGACTGCGGTCCTGAAGAGGCTTATTCATAAATTAATTTGATTTTCAGCCTGGTCATATTGAAAAAAAGTGAAGTGTCATGATTGCCACATTCTTGTCATTTTTTAATGCCTTTGCCCATTTATTTTTGGTAGTTTTAGACCTATTTGCTATATATTTAATGACATTTAGTCTATATTTTTTAACAGTCTGCTCAGCTTCCCCTCCCAAAAAATAAGTTCAAGCAATTTATACAGAATCCATAAAATTGCATGTAAGAAGATGATCTGCAGCCATTAAATCTCCAGCGTTACCCTGGGGTTTAAATATGTGAACTCTGAATATTAATGTACCACAGGCTTAAGCCTTGCTGAAGATTTTACACTATACTCCTTGCCTCGAGCTGAAATTATGCGGGAGGTTCTTGAAAATGCATTTGGTAATATACACTAAGATGCTTAGCTAGGCCGTATATTATGTTATTATGTGCTATATGTTTTAGCCTTGGCCATGTTTTAAAGTCTATTTATTTATTTTGGAAGAAAATTGAACTCCGCTTTGAAGCAGATCCTGAGAACATTTTTTAACATATTACTTCCTTGAGATAAATTTCTCTAACGGTAAACTTTCTCCCACCGCCTAGTTAATTGCTACAGCTGGAAGAGCGTGCACAACACAAATTAAGGAATCGGTATAAACACTGTAATGTTTCTTACTTGCCGCCAGCTAGCTGACTCCTGGAATAAAAATGCAAAATAGGAGTTACAATAAAAAGCCCTTCGCAGCTACCTGCGCTCCGTAATTGCCAAGTGTGGCTGATTCCCAGGGTTAGTGTCTGGTTTCACAAAATACCCCTGGGATCATCTGTCCCACGCTGTGATTTGTCACCGCCACAATGCAGTGCATGCGTGAATTCTGCTGAACACGCTTAAAGTAAAAATGTCCTTTTGTTAAAAATTGCTGTAAACAAATATCAACACTACACAAGTTTGTTATGTAACTTTAAAGCAAATGCTTTTCAATGAATTTACCAGCTGACCATGAGCTGGAATTGCACTTCTTTACAAGAATGGAATTAACCCTTCCCAATCTTATGACGGACTATGTCTAACATTGGCATTTTCCCCTTTAGCACCAATGTTGGGCATAGTCTCCGTAGTTTTCCTCCTCATAGAGTCCCCCTCCAATATAATGAAGCAGGCAACTTGGGCACCTGCTAGCACCAGAAGTTTAGCCGCCATAGGTGCCTATTAAAATATTGGCATTGAGGGGTAATTCAGGTTCTGTGGCCACCTGAATTATGCCTCTATGGTGATATTTCAATTGGCACCTTGGCATCACCCAAGAAATTACATTCTCTTTCCTTGTGTGGTTAGGTGGGGGTGGCGATTTGCCCCGGGCCGGTTAAGGATAACCGTGGTGGGGGGGGGGGGGGGGGATTTAGGGTTATACGTCAGGTAGGAAGTTTGGGGGGGGTGTCAGGTAAGAAGTAGTGTTGGGCGAACATCTAGATGTTCGGGTTCGGGCCGAACAGGCCGAACATGGCCGCGATGTTCGGGTGTTCGACCCGAACTCCGAACATAATGGAAGTCAATGGGGACCCGAACTTTTGTGGTTTGTAAAGCCTCCTTACATGCTACATACCCCAAATTTACAGGGTATGTGCACCTTGGGAGTGGGTACAAGAGGAAAAAAAAAATTAGCAAAAAGAGCTTATAGTTTTTGAGAAAATCGATTTTAAAGTTTCAAAGGGAAAACTGTCTTTTAAATGCGGGAAATGTCTGTTTTCTTTGCACAGGTAACATGTTTTTTGTCGGCATGCAGTCATAAATGTAATACATATAAGAGGTTCCAGGAAAAGGGACCGGTAACGCTAACCCAGCAGCAGCACACGTGATGGAACAGGAGGAGGCGCAGGAGGAGAAGGCCACGCTTTGTGAGACACAACAACCCCGGCCTTGCATGAGGGCAAGAAGCGTGCGGATAGCATGCTTTGTACCGCCATGCAGTCATAAATGTAATAAAGATAAGAGGTTCCATAAACAAGGACCGGCAACGCTAACCCAGCAGCAGCAGCAGCAGCACACGTGATGGAACAGGAGGAGGCGCAGGAGGAGAAGGCCACGCTTTGTGAGACACAACAACCCAGGCCTTGCATGAGGACAAGAAGCGTGCGGATAGCATGCTTTGTACCGCCATGCAGTCATAAATGTAATAAAGATAAGAGGTTCCATAAACAGGGACTGGCAACGCTAACCCAGCAGCAGCAGCAGCAGCACACGTGATGGAACAGGAGGAGGCGCAGGAGGAGAAGGCCACGCTTTGTGAGACACAACAACCCAGGCCTTGCATGAGGACAAAAAGCGTGCGGATAGCATGCTTTTTACCGCCATGCATGCAGTCATAAATGTAATAAAGATAAGAGGTTCTATAAACAGGGACCGGCAACGCTAACCCAGCAGCAGCAGCACACGTGATGGAACAGGAGGAGGCGCAGGAGGAGAAGGCCACGCTTTGTGAGACACAACAACCCAGGCCTTGCATGAGGACAAGAAGCGTGCGGATAGCATGCTTTGTACCGCCATGCAGTCATAAATGTAATACAGATGAGAGGTTCAATAAACAGGGACCGGAAACGCTAAACCATCCCAGATGTTCATTGGTCATGTTACTTGGTTGGGGTCCTGGAGTGTTGCGTAGTCGTTTCCAATCCAGGATTGATTCATTTTAATTTGAGTCAGACGGTCTGCATTTTCTGTGGAGAGGCGGATACGCCGATCTGTGACGATGCCTCCGGCAGCACTGAAACAGCGTTCCGACATAACGCTGGCTGCCGGGCAAGCCAGCACCTCTATTGCGTACATTGCCAGTTCGTGCCAGGTGTCTAGCTTCATGCCCGGTTTCAGGTCCAGCGGTGCCAGCCACAAATCTGTCTGTTCCTTTATTCCCCTCCAAATTTCCTCCCCTGTGTTCTGCTTATCCCCAAGGCAGATCAGCTTCAGCAACGCTTGCTGACGCATGTCAACAGCTGTGCTGCACTGCTTCCACGATCCTACTGCTGCTGGTGCTGGGTTAGCGTTTCCGGATGAGGTACAGCTTTGAGATGCGTTGGAGAAGAAGGAGTCAGAGAGGTAGGTGCTGCTGTTGTTATCCAGTGGGAGGGACGGCGGTGCAGCTGTTTGTGGCGTGGGCAACACCCGCGCCGTAGCAGGTGAGGAATCGCTGCCAGGCTCCACAAGGTTCACCCAGTGCGCGGTAAGGGAGATGTATCGACCCTGGCCGAACGCACTCGTCCAGGTGTCAGTGGTGAGGTGAACCTTGCAGGCAACGGCATTCTTCAAGCTTCGGGTTATTTAGCTGACCACGTGCTCATGCAACTCAGGCACTGCAGAGCGCGCAAAGTGGTAGCGGCTGGGAACCACGTAACGTGGGATGGCCACTGACATCATGCCCTTGAAGCTGTTTGTCTCCACCACTCGATATGGCAGCATTTCGCAGGCCAGAACCTTGGCTATGCTGGCTGGCTGTTACTGCCACGGCCCGGGGGTCATTTGCTGGCAATTTCCTCTTGCGCTCAAACATCTCAGAGACAGACAACTCAACCGTAGGGCTGCACACCGAAGGGCTGTTGGTTGTTGTGTTTGATGAACACTGGGAGACCTCAAGAGCACTAGTCCGGAAAGTGACAGTGTCAGCATCGTCTGATGTTTGTGAATGTTGTGAACCACGCAATGGCTGGACTACTGCTGCTGCTGAGGCGGGTCTGGCGGTGAGTCTGGTGAACCCAAGGGAGGCAGTGTTGCTGGTGGTACCCTGTCCTGCCGCGTTTGCCCACAGTGTGGGATGTTTGGATAGAATGTGGCGGCTCATGCTGGTGGTGGAGAGGTTGTTAATACTTTTCCCCCTGCTCAGGCGGGTCTTGCACACCTTGCAAATCGCCATGGTAACATCCTCAGTGCAGTCTTCAAAGAAAGCCCAGACTTTGGAGCACCTGCCTTGCTGGCGATTTCTGTTTGCGCCTCTTTTGCCTCTCACTTGAACCATGCTTGCGGTGCCTGAAATTGCGCGCCGCCTACCTTGTGGCACAAGGCGAACTCGTGCAGCAGTGGGTTCCTCAACAGACTCATCTGTGCTGCTGCTACGACGGCGATGTTCTCGTTCACAAACAAAATCTGGGTCTATGTCCACATTGTCCATACCCTCCTCTTCCATCTCCTCAAACTCGTCATATGTCATTGTGGGGGGCCGCCGCCGTGGAGTAGAGCTCCCCAGAACAACCTCTGCGCAGCTCACTCCAACGTCGTCTGGTTATCTGGCAGTTGTGTGCGTGGTGTCGCTGCCGGTTGTGTCAGCTTTGTGCCCACTGGCTCCTTGTAACTGGCTGAGGACTCGAACCTCGTGCGTGATGTGCTGGTGCTGCTTAACCCACTGCTGGACGCTTGAGAGGTCATCCAAGTAATTATCTGGTCCTGTTCTTTTGGATCTGTGAGGGTTGTTGTCCTGGACAACATGTGCGGTATTGAGTGGGTTTTCTTGGGTGCTCCCCTGTGGCCTGTACGTGAACCGTCAGGGGAAACACCTCTTCCCTTGCCCCTCCCTCTTTCACCGGATTTCTTCCTCATTTCACTTATCCTTAAAGTACACGCTGACTGGCAGCAGTACAGTGGCAGTACAGAAATGCTATACAGTGGTGGGTGAGCGGTGTACCACTTTTGTCAGCAGCGACACAGAGCACAATGCTATACAGTGGCGGGTGAGCGGTGTACTACTGTTCCCAGCAGACACAGAGTGGAAGTAAACACAATGCTATATAGTGTGGCTGAGCCGTGTACACAGAGTGGCATTAAACACAATGCTATATAGTCTGCTATATAGTCACCCCGAACAGGGTGATGTTCTGCAGAACCCGAACAGTGGCAAACACTGTTCGCCCAACACTACTGGGAGGGAACGCAGATTTTAGTACCTAAACACACGATACAACATGTTCTCCGGGGTCAGACTCTGAGGCACATACAGATGGTCCCGATCATCATCCTCATCATACAACTCTTCTCCTGAGTCTGACCCACCCACCACCTCTGCCACCCCAACATCCCCAGACACAGACCCCTCATCGTCCTCAACATTAACTTGGGATGCTGGCCTGAGCCAGACCTCCTCCTCCACATCAGGCCCCATCATCTCCTCAATGGCAGCCCTCATTAATCGCTCTGGCGCCGGACCGATGGACACAACGTTCTCCTCCGGGGAGGGCTGCTGCTGACCACTGGCTGCTGGGGTGGATGTTATAGCTTGCGTGGGGCGTTGGCTGTTGCTGTTGTTGGGAGTGCTGCTCACAGCGGAGGTCTCTGGGGAACTCATGTTGAGCTCATATAGTGGTTGACGGTGAGTGGAGTATTACTGATCCCAGCAATATACACACTGACTGGCAGAGTACGCAATGCTATATAGTGTGGCTGAGCGGTGTACACAGAGTGGCAGTAAACACAATGCCATATAGTCTGGCTGAGCGAGCGGTGTACTACTGTTCCCAGCAGAATCAGAGTGGCAGTAAACAATGGTATATAGTCTGGCTGAGCAGTGTACACAGAGTGTCAGTAAACAATGGTATATAGTCTGGCTGAGCGGTGTACACAGAGTGTCAGTAAACAATGGTATATAGTCTGGCTGAGCGGTGTACACAGAGTGTCAGTAAACAATGGTATATAGTCTGGCTGAGCGGTGTACACAGAGTGTCAGTAAACAATGGTATATAGTCTGGCTGAGCGGTGTACACAGAGTGTCAGTAAACAATGGTATATAGTCTGGCTGAGCGGTGTACAGAGAGTGTCAGTAAACAATGCAATATAGTCTGGCTGAGAGGTGTACACAGAGTGTCAGTAAACAATGGTATATAGTCTGGCTGAGCGGTGTACACAGAGTGTCAGTAAACAATGGTATATAGTCTGGCTGAGCGGTGTACACAGAGTGTCAGTAAACAATGGTATATAGTCTGGCTGAGCGGTGTACACAGAGTGTCAGTAAACAATGGTATATAGTCTGGCTGAGCGGTGTACACAGAGTGTCAGTAAACAATGGTATATAGTCTGGCTGAGCGGTGTACACAGAGTGTCAGTAAACAATGGTATATAGTCTGGCTGAGCGGTGTACACAGAGTGTCAGTAAACAATGGTATATAGTCTGGCTGAGCGGTGTACACAGAGTGTCAGTAAACAATGGTATATAGTCTGGCTGAGCGGTGTACACAGAGTGTCAGTAAACAATGGTATATAGTCTGGCTGAGCGGTGTACACAGAGTGTCAGTAAACAATGGTATATAGTCTGGCTGAGCGGTGTACACAGAGTGTCAGTAAACAATGGTATATAGTCTGGCTGAGCGGTGTACACAGAGTGTCAGTAAACAACGGTATATAGTCTGGCTGAGCGGTGTACACAGAGTGGCAGTAAACACAATGCTATATATAGCGTGGCTGAGCGAGGTGCACAGTGGCAGTACACACAATGCTATATTAGTCAGGCTAAGCCGTGTACACAGAGTGTCAGAAAACACAATGCTATATATAGCGTGGCTGAGCGAGGTGCACAGTGGCAGTACACACAATGCTATATTAGTCAGGCTAAGCCGTGTACACAGAGTGTCAGAAAACACAATGCTATATATAGCGTGGCTGAGCGAGGTGCACAGTGGCAGTACACACAATGCTATATATAGCGTGGCTGAGCGAGGTGCACAGTGGCAGTACACACAATGCTATATTAGTCAGGCTAAGCCGTGTACACAGAGTGTCAGAAAACACAATGCTATATATATAGCGTGGCTGAGCGAGGTGCACAGTGGCAGTACACACAATGCTATATATAGCGTGGCTGAGCGAGGTGCACAGTGGCAGTACACACAATGCTATATATAGCGTGGCTGAGCGAGGTGCACAGTGGCAGTACACACAATGCTATATATAGCGTGGCTGAGCGAGGTGCACAGTGGCAGTACACACAATGCTATATTAGTCAGGCTAAGCCGTGTACACAGAGTGTCAGAAAACACAATGCTATATATATAGCGTGGCTGAGCGAGGTACACAGTGGCAGTAAACAATGCTATATATAGTGTGGCTGAGCGAGCGGTGTACTACTGTTCCCAGCAGCGACACACAATGACTGGGGGGGACCCTGGCTAGCGTGGCTGGAGAGCGAACTACCCTGCCTGCCTACCCAAAGCTAAACCCACAGACAAATGGCGGAGATATGACGTGGTTCGGGTATTTATTTACCCGAACCACGTGACCGTTCGGCCAATCAGAGCGCGTTCGGGCCCGAACCACGTGACCCGTTCGGCCAATCACAGCGCTAGCCGAACGTTCGGGGAACGTTCGGCCATGCGCTCTTAGTTCGGCCATGTGGCCGAACGGTTTGGCCGAGCACCGTCAGGTGTTCGGCCGAACTCGAACATCACCCGAACAGGGTGATGTTCTGCAGAACCCGAACAGTGGCGAACACTGTTCGCCCAACACTAGTAAGAAGTATGAGTGAGGGGTTTTAGGGTTAGACGTCAGGTAGGAATGTTTGTGCGGAAGGGGGGGTTGCCTAAGGTTAGGGGCCAGACAGAGGGGTAAGGGTTAGTCATCAGGTAGGAATTTTGTGCAGGGGGGTTAGGGTTAGGCGTCAGGTAGGAAGATTGTGTGTGTGTGTGTGTGTGTGTGTGTGGGGGGGGGGGGGGGGGGTTAGGGTTAGGCATGGGGGGTGAGAGTAGGGTTAGGTTTAGCTATAGTAAAATATTGTTACTTCATAACGATATTTTACACTTTAATAGTAAAATATTGGTATAAATACCAATACTGTATTTTACTTTCAGGGTTATGGACTTTTTTCGATGTATGCCCAATATAATGCCCCTGATGGTGCTTCTCCCATGTATAGTGCCCCTATTAGTGCTCTCCTTATAAATAGTGTCCCCCATAGTGCCCCCTTTACACATCCATTCCTCCATAGTGCTCTCTCGCTCTGATGCTGAGATGGCAATGAAATGTATGTAATATAGTGGTCTCCTTCTACACTCTTGCCAGCAGCAACCCCCAAGTCCCGATTTTCCTCTGCTCTCAGCATCACATGATAATGATGACACTTTGCATGGTGGCAAAAGTAGAAGACTTGTGATTGGAGGACAGTTTGCAAGAAGACTTTGGAGGGGGTATGTATAGATGTCTGAAAAAGCCAAAATATTCAGCACAGATCTGAGGGATGAATCCATTAATAACACCTCAATGTGCAATCTCAGCTGTGACCATCACCCAATAACAAGAGAACAGGAAGCTTATCAGCTGACAAATTCCCCCATTATAAGGTTGTGTCAGGTTGTGTCAGAGCATAAGGGGACGTCCCAAGGCAGCAACTTTACTCAGAAGAACAGGATCTGTAGGCGGTATCGGCACAGCCACAATAGATGTAGCATTGGCTTCACTTGCAAATGAGATAAATAACCCGTTTTTATGGATAATTGATATCAGACTCCCAGAAGACCAGAAGAGAAGGGATGCCCTTTCAGATTTTGCGGAGTTGAGATTTCGGAAATCGGAAAACGGAACTCGGAAATCGGATTTCTGTGGAAATACTGCATTACTGATATTCGATAATTTTAGCCCAATCACAGAACTCAAGATCAATGGACCAATCAGAGAATGCAGAAAAAAACTCAGAAGTATTTGGCCAATCAGAGAATGCAAAAAATGACATAAAAAACACTACTTGGAAATCGGAAATCTGAACTCGGAAATCGGATTTCTGTAGAAATACTGCATATACCACAACTCGATAATTTTAGCTCAATTACAGAACTCATAAGCACTGGGCCAATGAGATAATGCAGAATCCACTTGGAAGTATTTGGTCAATCAGAGAATGCTAAAAATGACCAAAAAAATACCTACTCGGAAAGCAGAAATCCAAACTCGGAAACTGATCGGAAATCCGTGGAATCGGTAGTCGGCATTGGTGAAAATCGGAATTTCTGCGGAATCGGAAATCGACATTTCCGGCCATCCCTACAGGAGGGGAGTGCAACGGCACCCACAGGACTGGAGCGAGGGGGAGAGGAGCGCAAGTGCTCCCTCTAGAGATGCACTAGAGATGGTCCGCACGGTTCGCCGTCAAACTTGTTAGCGCGAACAAGCTTGGTTCGCATTTGCAGCGAACCGCGAACTTAATGCGAGTTCGACCCGCCCCCTATACTACATCATTGGGCTAAACTTTGACCCTCTACATCAGTCAGCAGACACATGGCAGCCAATCAGGTTGCACTCCCTCCTGGAGCCCCGCCCCCTTATATAAGGCAGCAGCATCAGCCATTTTCTCACTCTGTTTGCTACCTGTAGTGAGAGATAAGGGAGAGACATTGCTGGAGAGATAGGGAAAGCTTAGTTAGGTCTTTGATGAACAGAGGCGCCAGCAGAATAAAAACAACAATTAAAAGGTTTAAAATATGCTGGGGAGGCAGTGGTGGACTTACCTCCGAAAGCAGACTAGACTACTTGTCTGACATAAATAAACACTTTATTAGTACCCCAATAGATGCAACGCGTTTCTCAGGACCAAGCCCGCTTCATCAGGCAATAAAACAGGGGACAAAACTGTGGACAAAGGCAAAAAGTACAGGACTGCAGTGAGCTACATAATATAAAACATTCATACGGTGCATACAAATATATTAATTGCTTAAAAAAAAAACGTTGAGGAAAAAATAAAATAAATAAAAAATAAAAAAATAAAAATAAAAACTTGCATAAGGTTTGCATGCGGTTTTGTAAACAGGTGTTTGTAGTTAGTTGATGCAACTGCTCAAGGCAGCCAGTGGGTACCCAGACTCTGGATGCCCATGTGAGGTGTGGGAGCGGAGCCCCAATCACACCGTTTTAAAGTGCACTGTGTAATAAATATTAAAGTGCAAAGTATAGTAAATAAATACTGTGGCATAATGTATTAATCATGATGACAAATGGCCTGAAAAAGTAGTTAATAAGTGAATAAGAACAAGGGGATGCTTAGTAGCTAACCAGGGGCCAGACGTTATCTCACCGAGTGACACATACTAATAAAAGGACATTTTTATGTGTAGTAATATGTAATAAAAGCTTTAAAGAGACTCTGAAGCGAGAATAAATCTCGCTTCAGAGCTCATAAATAGCAGGGGCACGTGTGCCCCTGCTAAAACGCCGCTATCCCGCGGCTAAACGGGGGTCCCTTCACCCCCAACCCACCCCCCGCAAAAGTGTGTCGTGAAAAAGTCGCTGGCTGTCTCTTCCTGGAGGCAGGGCTAACGGCTGCAGCCCTGCCTCCAGTCGCGTCTGTCAGCGGCGCATCGCCGCCTCTCCCCCGCCCCTCTCAGTGAAGGAAGACTGAGAGGGGCGGGGGAGAGGCGGAGATACGCGCTGACAGACGCGCGTGGGGCAGGGCTGCGGCGGTTAGCCCTGCCCCAACCAGGAAGCGCTCCCCCGGTGTATCGAGGGGGATTTGGGGGTGAAGGGACCCCGTTAAGCCGCGCTATAGCGGCGTTTTGACAGGGGCACACATGCCCCTGCTATTTATGAGGTCTGAAGCGAGATTTATTCTCGCTTCAGACTCTCTTTAAAGATTATGAAGTCAATAATAATGAAAACCAGTCCAACTAAAAAGGATGACGAGATGTAAGGGAATCGCAGTCTTAATGAAAGGCAAACAGCAGAGTATAAAAAATGGAGTGTAGCTTACCAGTAGCTCTCAGGTAGCACATATAGCGCCTCTGTACAGAGGTCAGGATGCTGGGTGCTATTAATGCAGTTGTGGACAGGTCTCACCCAATCCGGGGCAGCCACTGGAGTAAAGTGGGCGGGGCCAGTCAGTATGGAGGGAAAGAGTAGCAGCCAATCGGCTACTGACATGTGTATATTCGGCAAACTTGTTAGCGCGAACAAGCTTGGTTCGCATTTGCAGCGAACCGCGAACTTAATGCGAGTTTGACCCGCCCCCTATACTACATCATTGGGCTAAACTTTGACCCTCTACATCAGTCAGCAGACACATGGCAGCCAATCAGGTTGCACTCCCTCCTGGAGCCCCGCCCCCTTATATAAGGCAGCAGCATCAGCCATTTTCTCACTCTGTCTGCTACCTGTAGTGAGAGATAAGGGAGAGACATTGCTGGAGAGATAGGGAAAGCTTAGTTAGGTCTTGTTTGATTGCTCTTTGCTGATATTTATTGCTAAAAAGCACCCCAAAACAGCTCTTTTGAGAGCTAATGTACTTGTGATGTGTTTTTTTTTTGTGTGGCTCACTGACACGCTTATACAGTCCTGTCTGTCGCAGCTGGCCCTTGATAATTGCTATACTGTGCCAGGCTCAGCACATTCAGTGCCTACCTTTTCACTGCACCTGTGTGTGTGACAGCTGCACATTGTATTGTAATGCCAGTCACTCTATACCTTTCACTGCACCTGTGTGACCACACACTGTTTTATATACCAATCCGTGCATACCTGTTAACTGCAACTGTGTGACAACTGCACTTTGTATTGTAATGTCAATCACTGTATACCTTTCACTGCACCTGTGTGACAACACCCAGTTTTATATACTGTACCAGTCACTGCATACCTGTTCACTGCACCTGTGTGACTGCACGCTGTTTTATATACCAGTCCGTGCATACCTGTTAACTGCACCTGTGTGACAGCTACACACCTGTGTGACAGCACACATTTTTATATACCAGTCACTGCATACCTGTTCACTGCACCTGTGTGTATGACAGCTGCACATTGTATTGTAATAACAGTCACTGCATACCTTTCACTGCATCTGTGACTGCACATTGTATTATACCAGCAGTCAGTGTATACCTTTCACTGCACCTGTGTGACTGCACATTGTTCTACCAGCCATCACTGTATACCCTTTCACTGCACCTGTGTGACTGCACATTGTATTAGTCAAGTCAGTGCATACCTTTCACTTCATCCCCCCAATATGGACAAAACAACAGGCAGAGTTAGAGCCAGAGGCAGGCCACCCGGCAGGTCCGTTCAAGGTCGTGCTGTCGTGATTTTGTGCGGCCCTCGACCAAAGTACAGTGTTCAGAAGAAGGCACAAGCCATCAACCCCCAATATTGTCAGGACGTGGTTGACTATTTAACACAGAACACCTCATCTTCCTCAGCTTCCGCACGGAAGCGTGACATATCTTCCTCCTCCTGCTCTGATTCTGGCACCCCACTTAACACTCCGTTGGCAGCCATCACCAAAGTGCCATCATCCCAGGGCTCAGCGGTGTGGAAATTTGTTTGTGTGTCTGCCTCAGATGAAAGCAATGCCATCTGTACTCTCTGCCACCGAAAATTGAGCTGCTGAAATACCTAGACCTGCATAGGGACAACTGCTTTACAAAGGCACATGAAGAAAAAGCACAAACTGCAATGGGATGACTACCTGAGGAAAAGCAGCACACAAAAGCGAAGCCACAAACTGCAGTGGAAGATACCAGGCCGCAATTATTTCTCAAAAAAGGCGATACCCAAACTGTACCATGAAGTTGAAAGGCAAGTGGTGTAATCTCTGGCACACAGCGTTGGGTCAAGG
This sequence comes from Hyperolius riggenbachi, assembly GCF_040937935.1. NCBI lineage: Eukaryota > Metazoa > Chordata > Amphibia > Anura > Hyperoliidae > Hyperolius > Hyperolius riggenbachi. Next base: position 377,123,116 of record NC_090650.1, read on the forward strand.
GTCCATCTGACCACGGATGCCTGATCTGCAAAGCACGGTCAGGGCAGGTACATTACTTACACAGCCTATTAGGTCAACCTGGTGACAGTTGGCAAGCAGGGAGTACGTGGCTGTGTAGTGGACCTAGTTGTGACACCTCCACAGCTTGCAGACAGGCCTTCTGCCACCTCCTCTCCTACTCCTCCTGCTACATCCTCTTCGCTGTCATCCTCCTCCTCCTCCTTGGCTGAGTGGCAGTACAACTCTACTGGTGCTGCGATCTCCTCTCCAGCTACACAGCCCCAGCTCCCCAGGGCCTATGCTGCATGCCAGGTACGACGGTGTCACGCCATCTTAGACATGTCTTGCCTCAAAGCGGAGAGTCACACTGGAGCAGCTCTTCTGGTTGCTCTTAACAAACAGGTGGATCAGTGGCTGACAAACAATTTAGAGATCCATTGCAGTGAGCAGATTTCTTAGACATTGGTATGGGACAAATATACACAGTCTCCAACCCAATGGAGAAATAGGGATCTGTCTCACTGCTGTGAACACAACCAGTTAATGATAACTATAACAAATGACTCAAAGTTTTTGGTCTCAAGTGTAATGCAAAATATAAATACTTTTATTATATCAAAAATCAGGGAGAGTAAAATAGGGGATAATTAAAAGCTAGGGAAGGAATGTTGCGGAGTCAAGAACAGCATAATACATGGCCGGCCAATCAATCGCTACAGACCACTCACTCCAAACACACCAAAAATCCCCCCATGCAGTCTAATAGAGTTCAGCGCTGGAATATATTTCACAAAATAAAGTGATTCAGAGTCCAGTATATCACTGATACATCTTCAATATTAGTAGATCTAAGAAGTTAGTCATCATCCATATGAAAGTTCATAAAGCAGAAAGCAGCCAATAGCAAATTTCAGCATTTAGCATATAGCATGCATGGCATAGCACGATAGGATAGCATAGATCTCACCAATCCGGATTCAGACTTCCGCAGCGCTGCTTACACATACTGTTAGGTTGAGGGGATAAGTAGGTTGTGATCTCTGGGGGCCCCCCTCTCTCTTTCTCTGCCAGGTCACCGTATAGAAAAGGCTGTCGGCAAGGCACAGCGTGGAATTATAGCTGGCTGGCGTCCCAGCCCAGCTTCAACATAAGTCTCCACGATCCTCCAATGGGAACGCCCGCTCTACTGCCTGCAAGGGCTCCTGGGTAGGGTAGTTCCCCGTGAGGAGTAGTCAAAAACGGCCAGACGTTGCGTTTGACTCCGCCCACCAAAGCCTTTCACGCCGTGGGCGTTTCTTCAGGGTGTGATATCAGTGGCTGACCCCGCACCAACTGAAGATCCAGGGGCAAATCCAGGATTTTCAAGGGGGGGATTCCTGATAGGTCTCTTTTGGCAAGCCGCACACTACCGCACATGTGTTTGCCCACAAAATCCACATGATGCACAGCATTTCTCCACAAAATACACACAATGCGCAGTGCTTCCCTACAAAATACACATGATGCAGTAGTGTTTCGCCAAAATATATATAATGTGGCAGTGATTAAGTAGCCAGATAACCCCCCTTTATTATGGATAACAAAATGACCCCACCCTTCTTCAGTATAGGTAACCAGATGACCCCCATTTATCACACAGGTAGCCAGATGAGCCCCCCCCCCCAGTTAGGATAAGTAACCACATGATCCCCATTTATAGTATATAGCCAGATGACTCCCCGTTCAGTACATCCCCCCTTGTATTTCGCCAGATCCCACTTGTATGTACCCATATACCCACTGTATGTAGCCAGATGCCTCCCCCTACATATAGCCAGTGTATATAGCCAGATCCCCCTGCATACAGCCAGTGTATATAGCCAGATCCCCCTGCATATAGCCAGTGTGTATAGCCAGATCCCCCTGAATATAGCCAGATCCCCCTGCATATAGCCAGTGTGTATAGCCAGATCCCCCTGCATATAGCCAGTGTGTATAGCCAGATCCCCCTGAATATAGCCAGATCCCCCTGCATATAGCCAGTGTATATAGCCAGATCCCCCTGCATATAGCCAGTGTATATAGCCAGTGTATATAGCCAGATCCCCCTGCATATAGTCAGTGTATATAGCCAGATCCAGGGATAGATATCCGGATTTTTGCTATCCGGATATCTCCCAGTAATGCTGTGCGGGCTGGGCGGGGGGGGTCAAGCTTACTTCTCTGACGTCTTCTTCGGTCGTCCCTCGGCGCCTCCCACGATGCGGTCCAAGCGGCGGTCACCTGATTACAAACACTTCCTCCTTCCGGGTTGAAGGAGGAAGTGTTTGTAATCACGTGACGCGCATGGAGCGCATCGTGGGAGGCGCCGAGGGACGACCGAAGAAGACGTCAGAGAGGTAAGCTTGACCCCCCCGCCCAGCCCGCACAGCATTACTGGGAGATATCCGGATAGCAAAAATCCGGATATCTCCCGAAGCCGAATTTGAGCATCCCTGGCCAGATCCCCCTGCATATAGCCAGTGTATATAGCCAGATCCCCCTGCATATAGCCAGTGTATATAGCCAGATCCCCCTGCATATAGTCAGTGTATATAGTCAGATCCCCCTGCATACAGCCAGTGTATATAGCCAGATCCCCCTGCATATAGCCAGTGTGTATAGCCAGATCCCCCTGCATATAGCCAGTGTGTATAGCCAGATCCACCTGCATATAGCCAGCGTGTATAGCCAGATCCCCCTGCATATAGCCAGTGTATATAGCCAGATCCCCCTGCATATAGCCAGTGTATATAGTCAGATCCCCCTGCATATAGCCAGTGTATATAGTCAGATCCCCCCTGTATATATAGCCAGATGAACCCCCCCTCTCTCCCTCTCACATATGGTGAATCATGGAATGGCTGGCTGGCTGGCTTCCAAACTTCCCCCCCCCCCCCCCGGCCCTGCCTCTCAGTGAGCCCTGGCTGCACTTGCCTTATCCAGACTCCAGCTCATCCAGCAGCAGTACTTCTCTCTCAATGGATGCATACTCTGATGTCCAATGGCCTTCAGGGGGAGGGGGAGCGTGGCCGCTGCGGCTGGATGGCGTGGTGACGTCACGTTAGAGCCAGGATGAAAGGTAGCCAACTAGCCATGGAGACCTGGGACGCCATCACCGCCACCGAGAAAGGTAATGTATCTCTGCACCGCCCCCCTAGTACCCCCGCTCTCATACCGCCAGTCAGAGAGACCCTCCCCCAGGGGCGCAACTAGAAATCACTGGGTCCCCCTGCGAAAATGAGGATGGGGCCCTCCCCATAGGCACCAAATAATCGTAATAGGGCAGCGTTTCACTATAAAATAATCCTAATGCAGCAATGTTTCACTAGAAAATAATCCTAATGCAGCAATGTTTCACTAGAAAATAAATCTAATGCAGCAATGTTTCACCAGAAATGAATCGTAAAATGGGCAGAATTTCACCAGAAATGAATCGTAATTGGGCAGCATTTCACCAGAAATGAATCGTAAAATGGGCAGCATTTCACCAGAAATGATTCGTAAATAGGGCAGCATTTCACCATAAAATGATCGTAAAGTGAGCAGAATTTCACCATAAAATAATCATAAAGTGGGCAGCATGTCACTATAAAATAATCGTAAAGTGGGCAGCATTTCACTAGAAATTAATCATAAATTGAGCAGCATTTACCTATAAAATAATCGTAAAGTGGGCAGCATTTCACCATAAAATAATCGTAAAGTAGGCAGCAGTCACCAGAAAAAAATTGTAATGTGGGCAGCAGTCATCAGAAAATAATCGTAATGTGGGAAACAGCCATCAGAAAATAATCGTAATGTGGGCAGCAGCCAGCAGTCTTTAGAAAATAATCGTAATGTGGGCAGGAGTCACCAGAAAATAATCGTAAAGTGGGCAGCAGTCACCAGAAAATCACAATGTGGGCAGCAGGCACCAGAAAATCGCAATGTGGGCAGCAGTCACCAGAAAATCGTAATGTGGGCAGCAGACACAAGAAAATCGCAATGTGGGCAGCAGTTACCAGAAAACTGCAATGTGGGCAGCAGTCACCAGAAAATCGCAATGTAGGCAGCATTCACCAGAAAATCGCAATGTGGGCAGCATTCACCAGAAAATCGCAATGTGGGCTGCAGACACCAGAAAATCGTAATGTGGGCAGCAAGCACCAGAAAAATCGCAATGTGGGCAGCATTCACCAGAAAATCGTAATGTGGGCAGCAGACACCAGAAAATCGTAATGTGGGCAGCAGGCACCAGAAAATCGCAATGTGGGCAGCAGGCACCAGAAAATCACAATGTGGGCAGCAGACACTAGAAAATCGTAATGTGGGCAGCAGACACCTGAAAATCACAATGTGGGCAGCAGTGACCAGAAAATCGTAATGTGGGCAGCAGACACCTGAAAATCGCAATGTGGGCAGCAGTCATCAGAAAATCGTAATGTGGGCAGCAGACACCTGAAAATCGTAATGTGGGCAGCAGACACCTGAAAATCGCAATGTGGGCAGCAGACACCTGAAAATCGTAATGTGGGCAGCAGACACCTGAAAATCGTAATGTGGGCAGCAGACACCTGAAAATCGCAATGTGGGCAGCAGTGACCAGAAAATCGTAATGTGGGCAGCAGACACCTGAAAATCGTAATGTGGGCAGCAGACACCTGAAAATCGCAATGTGGGCAGCAGACACCTGAAAATCGCAATGTGGGCAGCAGACACCTGAAAATTGTAATGTGGGCAGCAGACACCAGAAAATCGTAATGTGGGCAGCAGACACCTGAAAATCGAAATTTGTGCAGCAGAGACCAGAAAATCGTAATGTGGGCAGCAGACACCTGCAAATCATAATGCGGGCAGCAGACACCTGAAAATCATAATGTGGGCAGCAATGACCAGAAAATTGTAATGTGGGCAGCAGACACCTGAAAATCATAATGTGGGCAGCAGACACCTGCAAATCATAATGTGGGCAGCAGACACCTGAAAAACACAATGTAGGCAGCAGACAGTAGAAAAAAAAATGCACCTGTGAAAAAAAAACAATTCACTTACCTGACAGAAGTCTTCTCCTCTCCTGGCATCTGGCACACAGCTCCCTGACGATCCTCCTGCAGCACATATCACGCGCTGACAGGCAGAGTGCAGGGCTATGACAAGATGGCTCCCGAAGCCCTGTACTGGAGACACAAATAGTCCAGAGCAGGGCTTCGGCAGCCATCTTGCTGTAGCCCTGCTCTGCCTCCGGGAGACTGCGGGGCTGCGGGGAAGAAGTTGTACACCTGGCTGGGGGGTCCCGCAATCGGGAGGGTGATAGCGTTCCCCCCCACACACGGCTGGCGGGCCCCGGCCCCCCCTGCTGCGCACACACATGAGCAGGCGGCAGCTGCACTGTAACATTCAGTGGCTGCCGCTGCTCAGATTCCGGAAGCACTTCCGGTCTCGGTGCAAGGGGGTGGTTCCAGACACCCGGAACACCCCCTTCCGTGCGCCAGTGAGATTGGCAACGTGGTGTGTGACAATGGCAGCAATCTCATTTTGGCTTTGAATTTGGGAAAGTTGACACATATACCCTGCATGGCACATGTGCTGAATCTAATAATTCAGAGATTTGTGTGTAAGTCGAGGCCTGGGCTTAAAGGACGTCCTCAAGCAATCCAAGAAGGTTTGTGGGCATTTCAGGCGGTTTTACACGGCCATGGCACGCTTGGCCGATATTTAGCGGAGAAAAAACTTGCCGGTGGGGCGCTTGATTTGCGACTAACTGGAATTCAATGCTCCTGATGTTTAACCGCCTGCTACAACAGGAGAAAGCAGTCAACCAGTATCTCTACAACTACAGTAAAAGGACATGCTCAGGGGAGATGGGGATGTTCTGGCCGAAGTATTGGACACTCATGCGAAATGCCTGCAGGCTCATGCGGCCATTTAAGGAGGTGACAAACATGGTGAGTCGCAGTTGAGGCGCCATCAGCGACTTGATCCCCTATGCTTTCTTCCTGGAGCGTGCCGTGCGTAGAGTGGTGGATCAAGCTGTGGAGGAGCATGAACAGGAACAGTTACAGGAACAGGAGGAAGAGTTGTGGGATAAATTCTCAGCAGAACCAGATGTTTCCTGAACACGTGCGGCAGCACAGAGGAGGGGGGAGGAGGTAGAGTCGTGTGGGGAAGAGGAGTCAGATGATGAGGAAGTTTTTCTTTTTGAGGAGGAGACGGAAGAAAAACCACAGCAGGCGTCGCAGGGGGCTTAGGTTGCTCAATTTTCCAGTGGTATTCTTCATGGCTGGGGGGAGGAGGAGAACTTACCTGACATCACTGAGGAAGAGCAAGTGGAGATGGATAGTACGTATGCATCCAAATTTGTGCAGATGGTGGCTTTCATGCTGTCCAGCCTGTTGAGGGACCCCCGTATAAAAAAACTCAAGGGGAATGAGCTTTCCTTGGTGGACACGCTACTACACCCTCGGTATAAGCACAAAGTGGCGGAGATGTTACCAACTCACCTGAAGACAGAAAGGATGCAGCACTTGCAGAACAAGCTGGCAATTATGCTTTACAGTGCGTTTAAGGGTGATGTCACAGCACAACGGAATAAAGGTACCACTGCCAGTAATCCTTCTCCAATGTCCACGCAGGCAAGGACAGGACGCTTCAGTAATCTCATGGTCATGTCAGACATGCGGACATTCTTTAGTCCAATGCCTCACCTTGGCCTTTCCGGATCCACCCTTCACAACGCCTCGACCGGCAGGTAGCTGACTACCTGGCCTTAAGTCTGGATGTAGACACTATGAGCAGCGATGAACCTCTGGACTAGTGGGTGCGCCGGCTTGACCTGTGGCCAGAGCTGTCCCAATTTGCCATACAACTTCTGTCTTGCCTTGCCTCAAGCATCCTGTCAGAAAGGACCTTCAGCGCAGCTGGAGGCATTGTCACTGAGAAGAGAAGTCGCCTAGGTCACAAAAGTGTTCAGTACCTTACCTCAAAATGAATGAGGCATGGATCCCGTAGGGCTACTGCCCGCCCGCAGACTAAGTCAGTCCCCACACACAGCATCTCTGCCTGCACGCCGTGTGACTGCCTGCCCCAAGACTAAATCGCTCCCCACACAGCATCTCTGCCTGCAGGCCGCTTAATTGCCTTCTCCATCGCCACCAACAGGAACCAGGACTCCAGGCAGATTCCTGAATTTTTAAGGCCGCTACTAGCAGCGGCCGCTAACAAAACCAATAACAATTTTTTTTTCTGGTGTGTGTACATGCCAGCCTCATTTTTCTGGCTGCACTGCAGCTGCAACAACAAAACATAAGGCAAATATGGAGAGGAGAAAGCACTTGCACAAAATGCAGCAGGGGTGGATACTGCCACACTGGGCTTACCTGCAGCGTGCTCCAATGGTAGTCCACTATTTCAATCAGAGGAGAAAAAGGAGATGGGCACAGCTGCTAAAATACCCTTTATTGTGGCTGTTTCGCAGGGACATCTGATGAAGCAGGGCTAGTCCCTGCGAAACAGCTATCAGACTTTCCCTTCCCCCTACTGCTGTAAACTTTTTTGTGTCAACCCAGCCACAATAAAGGGTATTTTAGCAGCTGTGCCCATCCCCTTCTTCTCCTCTGAACAAAACAAAAGGCATGTACATGTGTCAATTCCCCTTCGTGATTGGTACCTTGCCGTGGTGAAGGAGCTTGCGTATCACAATGAAGCAATGACCGCCGGCTATATGAGTGTCTCGGGGGAAGGGGGGGGGGCACACCCAAGATAATAAGGTCGTTGCCTCATTGTGGACAGACCAAATTCGATCAGCTGGACAGTTATTCTGTCATTGAGCTACCTCAGCCCGGTGACCATATGGGCTTGAAAACCGCTTTCGCCTGCACTCTGGCCATGGTGCGCACCAGTCCAGCATGGCCGTCACTACGCAAACAGCTGTTTGCGGTGCGTTACACAGTGAGTTTGGTCTGGCAGTGTGAAGCAGTACACTAATTACACTACCTGATTGATGTATACACATGCAAGATGTTTTAAAGCACTTTAGGCCTCCAATTTAACATGTGATTTCTGCCCTTAAACCGCTGCTGTGCGTCAAATCCGGATTTTTCTCTGGAAGTTTTGTCATGTATCCCACTTTGCCATGCCCCCTCCATGTCTGAGACCCCTTGAAACATCTTTTCCATCACTTTTATGGCCAGAATTAATATTTCTAGTTTTCAAAGTTCGTCTCCCCATTGAAGTCTATTGCGGTTCGCGAAAGTTTGCGTGAACCGAACTTTTGCGGAAGTTCGTGTTTGAGGTTTGCAAACCGAAAATCAGAGGTTCGAGCCATCTCTATTGAAAATCACCATCGCCTGCACTCTCGCCATGGTGCGCACCAGTCCAGCACGGCCATCATTACACAAACAGCTGTTTGCGGTGCAATACACAGTGAGTTTGGTCTGTCAGTGTGAAGCAGCCAATTTCACTACCTGATTGACGTATACTCACGCAAGATGTTTTAAAGCACTTTATGTCTCCAATTTAGCAATGCAATGTGATTTCTGCCCTTAAAACCCTGCTGTGGATTTTTCCCCAGGACTTTTGGTGTGTATCCCACTCCGCCATGCCCCCCTCCAGGTGTTAGAACCCTTGAAACATTTTTTCTATCACTTTTGTGGCCAGAATTAGTGCTTGTAGTTTTGAAAGTTCACCTCCCCATTGAAGTCTATTGCGGTTCGCAAAGTTTGCAGGTTCACAAACTTTTGCGGAAGTTCGCGTTCGAGGTTCGCAAACCTAAAATCGGAGGTTCGAACCATCTCTTCTCTGCACTTCTTTTACCGCGTATTCGTAATATAAGGGGCACCCACTAAGAAAAAGTGCGTCTTATATTCTTAAAAATACGGTACACCCCTGGAGCCACCATAATCGCTAATTATATTGCATCCTATGATGGCGCTCAAACACACTTCGTGCCCATATTATTTGTCTTTGGTAGTCTGCAGGTAGTCTGCAGTTCTCATTTCTTTATCAAGATGAAATTTAAGTATATGAAATAAAGAAACTGCATTACAAAAAAAAAAAAAAAAAAAAAAGAACCTGCTAAAGTTCCAACATTATTGAGAAGTGGCAGGATAACGACATTCTGTTACTGTTATGGAAGCAGAAGCTGTGAGCTGCACACACACACGGCATGGGAGCTGGTCTGTCTCAGAGAAATAATAGAAATTGGACACGGTTTTCCAACTGTGGTCATTTCAGCAAATGTAGAGACATGAGATTGTTGCCTGATGTGGCTGAAAATTGCTAGATCTAGTGATTGATATCTTCTCGTCCTCGGAGTCAGAATAAGCATCTTTCTTCCTAAAACTTTGTATGGAGGCCCCAACGCTAAAGCAAAACTCACTTTCATTGAAAATTGCCACAAAGACATATGAGTGCTCTGCTAGACTTTTTTGTAATATAATATCGTTAAAAAGTATCTTTTTTGCAGCCCACTATACATTTCCATAACTGACGGAAGTTGAAATGTCTATGCTATTTGTTAATGATTACCACTATTCAGAGCCCAATAGATAT